>NW_027476107.1:822500-825000 GCF_051020955.1 Megalopta genalis
GTTCATTTGTTCATTTGTTCATTTGTTCATTTGTTCATTTGTTCATTTGTTCATTTGTTCATTTGTTCATTTGTTCATTTGTTCATTTGTTCATTTGTTCATTTGTTCATTTGTTCATTTGTTCATTTGTTCATTTGTTCATTCGTTCACTTGCTCATTTGTTCATTTGTTCAATTGTTCATTTGTTCATTTGTTCATTCGTTCATTCGTTCATTCGTTCATTCGTTCATTCGTTCATTCGTTCATTCGTTCATTCGTTCATTCGTTCTTTTGTTCATTTGTTCATTTGATCATTTGTTCATTTCTTCAACTTGCTCATTTGTGCATTCGTTCTTTTGTTCATTTGTTCATTTGATCATTTGTTCATTTCTTCAACTTGCTCATTTGTTCATTCATTCATTCGTTCATTCGTTCATTCGTTCATTCGTTCATTCGTTCATTCGTTCTTTTGTTCATTTGTTCATTTGATCATTTGTTCATTTCTTCAACTTGCTCATTTGTTCATTCGTTCGTTTGTTCATTTGTTCGTTTGTTCGTTTGTTCGTTTGTTCGTTTGTTCGTTTGTTCGTTTGTTCGTTTGTTCGTTTGTTCGTTTGTTCGTTTGTTCGTTTGTTCGTTTGTTCGTTTGTTCGTTTGTTCGTTTGTTCGTTTGTTCGTTTGTTCGTTTGTTCGTTTGTTCGTTTGTTCGTTTGTTCGTTTGTTCGTTTGTTCGTTTGTTCGTTTGTTCGTTTGTTCGTTTGTTCGTTTGTTCGTTTGTTCGTTTGTTCGTTTGTTCATTGGTTCATTGGTTCATTGGTTCATTGGTTCATTGGTTCATTGGTTCATTGGTTCATTGGTTCATTGGTTCATTGGTTCGTTTGTTCGTTTGTTCATTGGTTCGTTTGTTCGTTTGTTCGTTTGTTCGTTTGTTCGTTTGTTCGTTTGTTCGTTTGTTCGTTTGTTCGTTTGTTCATTTGATCATTTGTTCAACTTGCTCATTTGTTCATTTGTTCATTTGATCATTTGTTCATTTGTTCATTTGATCATTTGTTCATTTCTTCAACTTGCTCATTTGTTCATTTGTTCACTTGTTCATTTGTTCATTTGTTCATTTGTTCATTTGTTCATTTGTTCATTTGTTCATTTGTTCATTTGTTCATTTGTTCATTTGTTCATTTGTTCATTTGTTCATTTGTTCATTTGTTCATTTGTTCATTTGTACATTTGTTTATTTGTTTATTTGTTCGTTTGTCCGTTTGTTCGTTTGTTCGTTTGTTCGTTTGTTCGTTTGTTCGTTTGTTCGTTTGTTCGTTTGTTCGTTTGTTCGTTTGTTCGTTTGTTCGTTTGTTCGTTTGTTCGTTTGTTCGTTTGTTCGTTTGTTCGTTTGTTCGTTTGATCGTTTGTTCGTTTGTTCGTTTGTTCGTTTGTTCGTTTGTTCGTTTGTTCGTTTGATCGTTTGTTCGTTTGTTCGTTTGTTCGTTTGTTCGTTTGTTCGTTTGTTCGTTTGTTCGTTTGTTCGTTTGTTCGTTTGTTCGTTTGTTCGTTTGTTCGTTTGTTCGTTTGTTCGTTTGTTCGTTTGTTCGTTTGTTCGTTTGTTCGTTTGTTCGTTTGTTCGTTTGTTCGTTTGTTCGTTTGTTCGTTTGTTCGTTTGTTCGTTTGTTCGTTTGTTCGTTTGTTCGTTTGTTCGTTTGTTCGTTTGTTCGTTTGTTCGTTTGTTCGTTTGTTCGTTTGTTCGTTTGTTCGTTTGTTCATTTGTTCATTTGTTCATTTGTTCATTTGTTCATTTGATCATTTGTTCATTTCTTCAACTTGCTCATTTGTTCATTTGTTCATTTGATCATTTGTTCATTTCTTCAACTTGCTCATTTGTTCATTTGTTCACTTGTTCATTTGTTCATTTGTTCATTTGTTCATTTGTTCATTTGTTCATTTGTTCATTTGTTCATTTGTTCATTTGTTCATTTGTTCATTTGTTCATTTGTTCATTTGTTCATTTGTTCATTTGTTCATTTGTTCATTTGTTCATTTGTTCATTTGTTCATTTGTTCATTTGTTCATTTGTTCATTTGTTCATTTGTTCATTTGTTCATTTGTTCATTTGTTCATTTGTTCATTTGTACATTTGTTTATTTGTTCGTTTGTTCGTTTGTTCGTTTGTTCGTTTGTTCGTTTGTTCGTTTGTTCGTTTGTTCGTTTGTTCGTTTGTTCGTTTGTTCGTTTGTTCGTTTGTTCGTTTGTTCGTTTGTTCGTTTGTTCGTTTGTTCGTTTGTTCGTTTGTTCGTTTGTTCGTTTGTTCGTTTGTTCGTTTGTTCGTTTGTTCGTTTGTTCGTTTGTTCGTTTGTTCGTTTGTTCGTTTGTTCGTTTGTTCGTTTGTTCGTTTGTTCGTTTGTTCGTTTGTTCGTTTGTTCGTTTGTTCGTTTGTTCGTTTGTTCGTTTGTTCGTTTGTTCGTTTGTTCGTTTGTTCGTTTGTTCGTTTGTTCGTTTGTTCGTTTGATCATTTGTTCGTTTGATCATTTGTTCG
>NW_027476107.1:830000-835000 GCF_051020955.1 Megalopta genalis
TTCATTTGTTCATTTGTTCATTTGTTCATTTGTTCATTTGTTCAATTGTTCATTTGTTCATTTGTTCATTTGTTCATTTGTTCATTCGTTCATTCGTTCATTCGTTCATTCGTTCATTCGTTCATTCGTTCATCCGTTCTTTTGTTCATTTGTTCATTTGATCATTTGTTCATTTCTTCAACTTGCTCATTTGTTCATTCGTTCTTTTGTTCATTTGTTCATTTGATCATTTGTCCATTTCTTCAACTTGCTCATTTGTTCATTTGTTCATTTGTTCATTTGTTCATTGGTTCATTCGTTCATTCGTTCATTCGTTCATTCGTTCTTTTGTTCATTTGTTCATTTGATCATTTGTTCATTTCTTCAACTTGCTCATTTGTTCATTCGTTCTTTTGTTCATTTGATCATTTGTTCATTTCTTCAACTTGCTCATTTGTTCATTTGTTCATTTGTTCATTTGTTCATTTCTTTATTTGTTCATTTGTTCATTTGTTCAGTTCTTTATTCGTTCATTCGTTCATTCGTTCATTCGTTCATTCGTTCATTCGTTCATTCGTTCACTTGTTCACTTGTTCACTTGTTCATTTGTTCGTTTGTTCGTTTGTTCGTTTGTTCGTTTGTTCGTTTGTTCGTTTGTTCATTTGTTCATTTGTTCAATTGTTCATTTGTTCATTTGTTCATTTGTTCATTTGTTCATTTGTTCATTTGTTCATTTGTTCATTTGTTCATTTCTTTATTCGTTCATTCGTTCATTCGTTCATTCGTTCATTCGTTCATTCGTTCATTCGTTCACTGGTTCACTTGTTCATTTGTTCATTTGTTCACTTGTTCAATTGTTCACTTGTTCGTTTGTTCGTTTGTTCGTTTGTTCGTTTGTTCGTTTGTTCGTTTGTTCGTTTGTTCGTTTGTTCGTTTGTTCGTTTGTTCGTTTGTTCGTTTGTTCGTTTGTTCAATTGTTCATTTGTTCATTTGTTCATTTGTTCATTTGTTCATTTGTTCATTTGTTCATTTGTTCATTTGTTCATTTGTTCATTTGTTCATTTGTTCATTTGTTCATTTGTTCATTTGTTCATTTGTTCGTTTTTTCGTTTGTTCATTTGTTCATTTGTTCATTTGTTCACTTGTTCACTTGTTCGTTTGTTCGTTTGTTCGTTTGTTCGTTTGTTCGTTTGTTCGTTTGTTCGTTTGTTCGTTTGTTCGTTTGTTCGTTTGTTCGTTTGTTCGTTTGTTCAATTGTTCGTTTGTTCATTTGTTCATTTGTTCATTTGTTCATTTGTTCATTTGTTCATTTGTTCATTTGTTCATTTGTTCATTTGTTCATTTGTTCATTTGTTCATTTGTTCATTTGTTCATTTGTTCATTTGTTCATTTGTTCATTTGTTCATTTGTTCATTTGTTCATTTGTTCATTTGTTCATTTTTTCGTTTGTTCATTTGTTCATTTGTTCATTTGTTCATTTGTTCAATTGTTCATTTGTTCATTTGTTCATTTGTCCATTTGTTCATTCGTTCCTTTCTTTATTTGTTCATTTGTTCATTTGTTGATTTGTTCATTTGATCACTTGTTTATTTGTTCATTTGTTCGTTTGTTCATTTGTTCATTTGTTCATTTGTTCAATTCTTCATTTGTTCATTTGTACATTTGATCATTTGTTCATTTGTTCATTTGTTCATTTGTTCATTTGTTCATTTGTTCATTTGTTCATTTGTTCATTTGTTCATTTGTTCATTTGTTCATTTGTTCATTTGTTCATTTGTTCATTTGTTCATTTGTTCATTTGTTCACTTGTTCATTTGTTCAATTGTTCATTTGTTCATTTGTTCATTTGTTCATTTGTTCATTTGTTCATTTGTTCATTTGTTCATTTGTTCATTTGTTCATTTGTTCATTTGATCATTTGTTCATTTCTTCAACTTGCTCATTTGTTCATTTGTTCACTTGTTCATTTGTTCATTTGTTCATTTGTTCATTGGTTCATTTGTTCATTTGTTCATTTGTTCATTTGTTCATTTGTTCATTTGTTCTTTTGTTCGTTTGTTCGTTTGTTCGTTTGTTCGTTTGTTCGTTTGTTCGTTTGTTCGTTTGTTCGTTTGTTCGTTTGTTCGTTTGTTCGTTTGTTCGTTTGTTCGTTTGTTCGTTTGTTCGTTTGTTCGTTTGTTCGTTTGTTCGCTTGTTCGTTTGTTCGTTTGTTCGTTTGTTCGTTTGTTCGTTTGTTCGTTTGTTCGTTTGTTCGTTTGTTCGTTTGTTCGTTTGTTCGTTTGTTCGTTTGTTCGTTTGTTCGTTTGTTCGTTTGTTCGTTTGTTCGTTTGTTCGTTTGTTCGTTTGTTCGTTTGTTCGTTTGTTCGTTTGTTCGTTTGTTCGTTTGTTCGTTTGTTCGTTTGTTCGTTTGTTCGTTTGTTCGTTTGTTCGTTTGTTCGTTTGTTCGTTTGTTCGTTTGTTCGTTTGTTCGTTTGTTCGTTTGTTCGTTTGTTCGTTTGTTCGTTTGTTCGTTTGTTCGTTTGTTCGTTTGTTCGTTTGTTCGTTTGTTCGTTTGTTCGTTTGTTCGTTTGTTCGTTTGTTCGTTTGTTCGTTTGTTCGTTTGTTCGTTTGTTCGTTTGTTCGTTTGTTCGTTTGTTCGTTTGTTCGTTTGTTCGTTTGTTCGTTTGTTCGTTTGTTCGTTTGTTCGTTTGTTCGTTTGTTCGTTTGTTCGTTTGTTCGTTTGTTCGTTTGTTCGTTTGTTCGTTTGTTCGTTTGTTCGTTTGTTCGTTTGTTCGTTTGTTCGTTTGTTCGTTTGTTCGTTTGTTCGTTTGTTCGTTTGTTCGTTTGTTCGTTTGTTCGTTTGTTCGTTTGTTCGTTTGTTCGTTTGTTCGTTTGTTCGTTTGTTCGTTTGTTCGTTTGTTCGTTTGTTCGTTTGTTCGTTTGTTCGTTTGTTCGTTTGTTCGTTTGTTCGTTTGTTCATTTTTTCGTTTGTTCATTTCTTTATTTGTTCATTTGTTCATTTGATCATTTGTTCGTTTGTTCATTTGTTCGTTTGTTCATTTGTTCGTTTGTTCATTTGTTCGTTTGTTCGTTTGTTCGTTTGTTCGTTTGTTCGTTTGTTCGTTTGATGATTTGTTCGTTTGTTCATTTGTTCATTTGTTCATTTGTTCATTTGTTCATTTGTTCATTTGTTCGTTTGTTCGTTTGTTCGTTTGTTCGTTTGTTCATTTGTTCGTTTGATCATTTGTTCATTTGTTCATTTGTGAATTTGTGAATTTGTTCATTTGTTCGTTTGTGAATTTGTTCGTTTGTGAATTTGTTCGTTTGTGAATTTGTTCGTTTGTTCATTTGTTCATTTCTTTATTTGTTCATTTGTTCATTTGTTCATTCGTTCATTTGTTCATTTGATCATTTGTTCGTTTGTTCATTTGTTCGTTTGTTCATTTGTTCGTTTGTTCATTTGTTCGTTTGTTCGTTTGTTCGTTTGTTCGTTTGTTCATTTGTTCGTTTGATCATTTGTTCATTTGTTCATTTGTGAATTTGTGAATTTGTTCATTTGTTCGTTTGTGAATTTGTTCGTTTGTGAATTTGTTCGTTTGTTCATTTGTTCATTTGTTCATTTGTTCATTTGTTCATTTTTTCGTTTGTTCATTTGTTCAATTGTTCATTTGTTCATTTGTTCATTTGTCCATTTGTTCATTTGTTCCTTTCTTTATTTGTTCATTTGTTCATTTGTTCATTTGATCATTTGTTCATTTGTTCATTTGTTCATTTGTTCGTTTGTTCGTTTGTTCATTTCTTTATTTGTTCATTTGTTCATTTGTTCATTCGTTCATTTGTTCATTTGATCATTTGTTCGTTTGTTCATTTGTTCGTTTGTTCATTTGTTCGTTTGTTCATTTGTTCGTTTGTTCGTTTGTTCGTTTGTTCGTTTGTTCATTTGTTCGTTTGATCATTTGTTCATTTGTTCATTTGTGAATTTGTGAATTTGTTCATTTGTTCGTTTGTGAATTTGTTCGTTTGTGAATTTGTTCGTTTGTGAATTTGTTCGTTTGTTCATTTGTTCATTTGTTCATTTGTTCGTTTGTTCATTCGTTCAAATGATTAACCGCTCATTTGTTCATTTGTTCACTTGCTCATTTGTTCATTTGTTCATTTGTGAATTTGTTCATTTGTGAATTTGTTCATTTGTTCACTTGCTCATTTGTTCATTTGTTCATTTGTTCATTTGTTCACTTGCTCATTTGTTCATTTGTTCATTTGTTCATTCGTTCATTCGTTCATTCGTTCATTCGTTCATTCGTTCATTCGTTCATTCGTTCATTCGTTCATTCGTTCATTCGTTCATTCGTTCATTCGTTCATTCGTTCATTCGTTCATTCGTTCATTCGTTCATTCGTTCATTCGTTCATTCGTTCATTCGTTCATTCGTTCATTCGTTCATTCGTTCATTCGTTCATTCGTTCATTCGTTCATTCGTTCATTCGTTCATTCGTTCATTCGTTCATTCGTTCATTCGTTCATTCGTTCATTCGTTCATTCGTTCATTCGTTCATTCGTTCATTCGTTCATTCGTTCATTCGTTCATTCGTTCATTCGTTCATTCGTTCATTCGTTCATTCGTTCATTCGTTCATTCGTTCATTCGTTCATTCGTTCATTCGTTCATTCGTTCATTCGTTCATTCGTTCATTCGTTCATTCGTTCATTCGTTCATTCGTTCATTCGTTCATTCGTTCATTCGTTCATTCGTTCATTCGTTCATTCGTTCATTCGTTCATTCGTTCATTCGTTCATTCGTTCATTCGTTCATTCGTTCATTCGTTCATTCGTTCATTCGTTCATTCGTTCATTCGTTCATTCGTTCATTCGTTCATTCGTTCATTCGTTCATTCGTTCATTCGTTCATTCGTTCATTCGTTCATTCGTTCATTCGTTCATTCGTTCATTCGTTCATTCGTTCATTCGTTCATTCGTTCATTCGTTCATTCGTTCATTCGTTCATTCGTTCATTCGTTCATTCGTTCATTCGTTCATTCGTTC
>NW_027476107.1:1912500-1922500 GCF_051020955.1 Megalopta genalis
CTTTTAGTTTTTTGTTTGCTATTTTGTATGTTATTCCCCATGCGTTTTCGTTTCCTTCCTTGGAGACGAAGTTTCTCCAGCTTTTGAGTTTCGCGGATCTAATTTTTGATATATATTTATTTCGGAGGGTTCGATAAGACTCTCCTAAGGATTGCCTTACCGATTTCGTTTTTGTTCTTTGATAGATACGTCTTGCCTCAGTGACCTCTTTTCTAAGTTTGCTTAGTTGCGGAGTCCACCAAGGGACGGATTTCGGGAAGCGTGTTTTTTGCGGGATGGATTGTTCTGCTGCTGTTATGATTTTATTTTCTATTTTCGCGGCGAGTGATTCTGGAGTTGAGGTTTCTAAGGGGGGCGGGTCGTTTGTAGTTTTGTTGGAGAGACAGTGGTGAAATTTGTCCCAGTCTGCTTTTTTAACGTTGAACCTATTGGTTCTGACTGGTCGGCTAGAAGTGTGGAATAGTTGGATGGAATAGGTTATTAGACTGTGGTCGCTCGTGGTCGTACTGTCATGTACCGACCAACACCTGATTTTGTCGAATGAGTTTGCACACGCTAGAGTGAGATCAATGTTAGAAGTTCCTCTAGGTGTGTTGAATGTGAAGGTTGCGGAAGGCTTATTAACTACGAAGAGTCTGTGTTGGGAGATGAAATCTTCCATTGTCTCTCCTCGAGGATCTGTGCGTTTGCTGAACCAGAGGGGGGAGTTCGCGTTTGAATCTAAGCTAATTATTATTTTATGCCCCTTGAGAGTTGTAATTGCTTTATCTAGGTGGGCTAAGTATGAGTCTATGTTTTCGCAAAATTGGAGATACGCGTTGATTATGTAGAATCTGTCGTCTTTCGTGCAGATTTCTACGCATGTGCAATGGGTGTTGCTTATTTGTGCGATCTTAAGGGCTTCTATTTCGGTGTTGAAAATAACTATTGCTGATTTAATTTTGTCCGCGGTAGAGATTTTTGAAAAGCGTTTTTTGTCGGTTATGATTTTTGTAGTAATTCCGAAGCCTGGGATGGAGTTCGCGTTACTGTAGGGCTCCTGAAGCAAGAGTATATCTATCTTTTTGTTTGTCGCTATCTGTCTGAGTTCGTCAGTTACTGTCTTAGAACCTCCGGCGTTTATTTGTGCTACTTTTAGGATTCGCGTGCTACTTGTGTTGCGTCTAGTGGATACTTGGCCTATTTTAAGGGTGGGCATGGATTGGGAGTGGTTAGGTTTATAAACCATAATCCGTGCGAGCGAGGACCTGATTTATAGCAGCGATGTATGCCGGACATTCGCTGTGGGTGACAGAGTGGGTGGCGGGTTTGCCGGTTTTCTGGCAATTATGGCAGCAGGACGGTTTGGCCTTGTTTGGGCATGTTTTGAAAGTGTGGTCTTGCTCGGCGCAATGACCACAAATGTCTTTCTCGGCGCGGCAGTATTTCGTCGTGTGACCGAAGCTGTGGCACTTGTAACAGCGGGTCGCCGCGATGTAATCGTTGACGCGGCAACAATTCCATGCGACGTAGACTCGCTCTTTCTTGACGAGGATGTCGCGGGCCTGTTTAGACACTTCTAGAATCCAGTTGCATCTATCTCTGTTTTTGTCGCCTGATTTAAATGCGAGTTTGATCTGTTGGGAAATAGATTTTTCGGGGCCGTCGAGATTCTGGTTGACGATAGCCTTAAGTGTGGCTTCGTCACTCTCGAGTTTCGGGACGTCGTACAATATTATTCTGGGATTTTTCTTTAGCGGGGCTCCTACTATTAGGCCGGCAGCTTTCAACTGCGCGTTGCCTTGAAGGGTGGTTAGGTCAGAATTTTTAGAGGACTCGACTAGGATCCCGTTGCCCTGGATCCTCCTGATGCTCTTTATTTGCAATTTGTTCTCGGAAGGGGAAACGAGCTTCAGGACTGCTTCCTTGGTCTTCTCACTGGATTCGAAGACCTTGGGATCCTGTGGAAGGATCGTGATCGCGCTAGGAGGGTTCTGTTTTAAATTTGAAAGAGCCGCAGTTTTGGAGCGGACTCCGACTCTTTCGGCGTAGGTGGTGGGTCGGGAGGGTTCTTTCGAGACTTGACACTTTTCAGTGACTGTCTCGAGGGTCTTGCGCTGCATTTTATTTTCGGAGGTGATGGCGTGGATTTGGCCCTCGAGGTTACTGCAGCGGAGGAGGGACGCTCCAAGGATACTTTGCAGTTTCGCGAGTTTACTGGCGATAAACTGCGATGCTTCGGGATAGAGACCGTTGTCCTGGTCCATTAAGAAGTTCAATAAGGCCATTGAGACCTTTTCGGATTTTAAGCGAAGTTCGTTCGCGGTGAGATCGGGGGAGGGAGTGACGGCGGCCGTCTTGCTGCTGTTGTTTTGCGGATTGTTGGGGGCAGGTGTGACCGGGGGCGGAGAAGGGGCTTCGGATTTTCTCCGGGTTTTGGGGGGCTTTTGAGAGGGCACGTTGGTTAGCGGGGTGTCAGAGTCTAATTCTGCGTCGGAGACTATTCTACGTTTATTTTTTCTGTTGCGTTTACTTACTTTGATGTAGCCCTCTGTATCGGATGTATCGGCTTCCATCCTGTCTGTTGTGGTCGGCTGGCGAGGTGGTGGGTTTGTCGGCTGGCGGTTGGCTGCTGGGCTGGCGTCCAGGTCGTCTAGGAGTTGCACACGGATTTTTTTCTTCGGATTTTTGGAAACTCACACGTGAAAAATAATGTACGTATCAAGAAATTTGCGCGTAACTAGGGACGGTTGCTAAGGAGTTTTCGCGGAGGAATGTACTACAGGCCGAGAAACCGTTACTTTTACCGTTAAGCGGTACCGATACCTGGCCGGCGACCCTTGTAATCCGGGACGGCGCAGGTAGTCAAAATTTACGGACGCGAACAATTTAAAGTAAATGTTTATGCTTATAACTTTTTTAACGTTAAAACAATCAACAAATGAACTGCACAAGGTTGTTGTTGGTAAAAAACACTGCACGTTGATACAAAAAATTTTTAATTTTTGTCACTTTTAAACTACCGTTTACGAAACGACGCGGATTAACTTCGGAGCGACTTGTCGCACGTCCGTTCACCACGGCGGATGAGAGCGGAGCAGTAGATAGGCAGTAGATAGGGACAGTTAGTGTTGTCGTCAAACTGTGGTCTCTGAGAGACGGGCCGTACCTAAGTCCTTGGTGGACCATACCGGCCGCTCTTGCGACTTGTGCCTGGTGTTCGGGCTCTACCTTCGTTCACCATCGTATCAGGGGAAGACAGCGTGCTACTCCCACTGCCACCTCGAGTCCAACCCAATCCAGGCACTCTTACGGAGTAGTGTTAAAGTCTTTTATCTCCGCAAGAGGGGCTTCAGCCTGGCCCGAGGGGACGAACCCCGAGGGGTTCGCCCAGCATGCCGTACATCAACGGAGCTGGACGAGTCCACGCTCCGTATGCAGTTTCGTTCTATGTTCGCTTCTTAGTCTTGCTTACGGATCGTGCGAATTTTCGGAACTCCTGAAACAGCTGCTCTGACACCAGGCTGGCTTTGTCGATTGGCCACTGAAATCCTTCTCGAATCGCCGCCTGGCGTAGGTGTTCCCTGTCCTCTACGTAACGCTGACAATCGTAGAGGACGTGGTTTGGAGTTTCCTCCTCCCCACATTCGCACAACTCGTCGTCGACCAGGGCGAACGTCTTGAGCTTCGCACGGAAGTCTCCGTGTCCGCTCAAGAACTGCGCTACATCATGGTCGACTCTGATCCAGGTCGCTGAGAGACGGTCTGATACCTCGCCGAAGTATTGGAAGGTTTCCCTACCCTTCGTCGAGGACGACCATCTCTGCTGCCACATCTCTAAAGTCGCCTCCCTCAGCCTTCTGCGAACTTGGGCTTCGGTGACGACTTCGTCAGCCAATTCGGCCTGACTCACTTGATAGGTTCCATGTTGGAACCCGAGTTTCTTCCTGGCTTTGTACACGCAGCTGAACTCCGCTATCGCCAAGTCCACAGGTATCTCCCCGGCGATCACGGGGATCGCATCAGTGGAGACTGTCCTGTAGGCTTTGACGCAGCCAAGCAGAACATGCCTCTGCGCCCTGGTGAGCACTTTACTCGTCCCAGAGGTAAGGCGGTCTGCCCAGCCCGCGGCAGCATACGTGACGATTGGGACAAACAAGCCGCGGTACAAAGTACGCATCGTCCGATATCCCAATCCCCAGTTCGACTTAGCAATCCTTGCTAGCGCATTAAACGTTCGCAAGGACTTAGCATTCAAATACTCGACATGGGAATGGATACCCAGTCTAGAGTCAAAATGCACGCCAAGGTAACGCACAGAGTCCTTGACGGCAATATTCCGACCTCCTACTTTTATCACAGGTGGCCTCTCTCTGTCGAGAGAGCCTTTTAAGAATACCATCTCGGTCTTGGTCGCAGACAGCGACAATTTCTGCTGGTCGCACCAGCGAGAAATGGTGTCCACAACCAATTGGCCATTGCTTTCTAGACCCTTCCTGCTGTTCGCGAAGATCAAGACAAGAAGGTCGTCTGCATAGGCGATGGGCTCGCAAGCGAGCCCGGCGTTCGATAGGAGCTGTAGAACCTCGTCGAAGACTAAGTTCCAACAGCTCGGACCAAGAATCGATCCCTGTGGGCAGCCCTTAGTGACTTTCTTCCGCACTGCACCGCGATCAGACACCATAGTCACCACGCGGCCGTCGAAGTAGTCGACCACCAATCTAAATAGGTTTTTTGGGCAGCCTCGCTTCCTCAACGCGTTGAGTATGCTTGGCCACCAGACATTATCAAAGGCCGCAGCAATGTCGAAGAGCAGACCCACGACGTACTTTTCCTCTCGACCGGACGCAAGCTCCCTCATCTTTACCACGGCATCAGTCGTGGATCGATGCGGCCTGAATCCGTATTGCCGATCGGAGGCGTAGTCGGGGTGCAAAAACAAACTAGCTAATCGCGTAGCGATTAGCTTCTCCAAGACTTTGCCTACGACCGAAAGCAAGCATATTGGTCTGTAGGACTTTATCTCCGTTTCAGGTTTCTCGGGTCCTTTAAGGATGGTAATGATGGACCCGACTTTCCATTCCACGGGAAAGACTCCGTGTGCCAGGCATCCGTTGTAGAGTCGGAGGAGCTCGCGTGAGATTGTATTACACGAACGTTTTAAAATCTCCGGCTCGATCCGATCTAGGCCTGGACACTTGCCGCTCTTCAGTCGGTTGACCGCCGATCTGAGCTCCGAGAGGGTGAAGGGACTGGCGTCCTCACTCTCCGGCTCGATGGCAGCTTCCCTCCTGACTCGCGCATGATCCGGGGAGTCATTCGCGGGGCTATCGTCCGGAATTAACCCCTCCAGCAGCGCGGAAGCGGTGGAGTCCCAGTCTGTGGTGTAACCCTGGGCAGTGTTACGATTTATATTCGAGATGACCGTGCTGGCTGTCATCTTCTGCCTCGTGATCTTATAAATGAGGCCCCAGGGTTCCTTGTTTCCCTGCTCGGTCACGAATGCACGCCAGCTGTGCGACCGAGCAGCTTTGATGGCGGCTTTGTAGGCCTTTCTCTGTTTAAGATACTCGGTCCTCTTGGCCGCCCTCTGCTCCTCTGAACATGCTGCGTTCTGCGAGGCTCGTCTAAGTTTGTAGACTCGCCTCTTTTGCCTCGTCAGGTCGGCCGTCCACCATGGGACGGATTTTGAATGCCACTGCTTGGTTGGCATCGAGGAGTCGCACGCTTGGACGATCATTCTTTCGATCTCCTGTGCTAGATGTTCGACATCCCCCTTATTGTTCAATGGATCGGGGGATATACTCCTCTTACTTTCCTGCAGCGCCTTGTCGAACTCGGGCCATTTTGCGCTTCGGAGTCGGAACCTTGGTAATAATCCGTTCCGGTTGGTGCTGCTGTTGCTACTAATTTCGGCAGCACCGTCCTCGGCGCAAAAACTCAAAGAAAACTCTATGACTCGGTGGTCGCTGGTCGTCAGGTCCTCGCGGACCTTCCAACCTCGCACCTTGTCGCAAATATCAGGTGTCGATAGTGTGACGTCGATGTATGACTGTCCACTAGGGCTGGAAAACGTCGGAGCGTTTCCAGCCTCGTTCAAGACAACCAAGCCATGGCTCACGATAAACTCTTCGAGTTTACGGCCTCTCACGTCCGTCTCCGCGCTGCCCCACTGGGCTGATTTCGCGTTAACGTCGGCAGAGATAATGACTCGGTTATGCTTAAGTGCGGAAAGAGCTCTCTCCAACCGCGCCAGACCTGATTCAACGTCATCGGAGCATTGAAAGTATTGGCTGATCAGGAAGAAGCTCCCAAACGAACCCGAGATGCTGACACAGGACAAATGCGTGTCGCACAAGTTAGAGACTTTGACCACGGTTAGATCCGGGTTTCTGACCGCTATTGCAGCCATCACCGGTTCGCCTGCCGTGATCAGCCTCGTTCTCAAGCCTAGCCCGGGCACAGTACCCCGCCAGCTATATGGCTCTTGTGCAAGCAACACATCTACCCCTCGCCTATGCATCTCAGTCCGGACTTCGTCGGTCACGTTTCGGGCCCGCTGCATGTTATGCTGCATGACCCGTATGACTCTCGAGCGTCGCCGGTCGTTTGTACTATCCATTCGAGTAATTCAAATTATTCTTGTCTTATACGAGACATCTCCAAAACCAGCGCTTCCTGATAGGAGGCGCAGGCCGGGTCTCGCGACTTATGGTCGTGTGGCCGCCCTCTGTCTTTGCAGTTGGAACAAACCGGAGGCTTGCTCTTCCTGCTGCAGAGCGCATATCCGTGCCCTTTTTCGGCACAATGTCCGCAGACATCCTCTTTGAATTTACAGCGCTTCGCGGTGTGCCCGAAGCGCTGGCACTTGTAGCAACGGGTGACCTGTATGAAGTCCCGCACACGGCAGGAACTCCACCCAAGGTACACCCGGTCCCCTCTCTGCGCCAGCCGCCGACGAATCTGCGGACTGACGGCCACTACCCAGTTGGCTGTCTCCGGGGTCTTGCCAGCCATGCGACTGACCCGAACACCCGAAGGCACATCCTTCTGGGACGCCTCAGAGAGGTTTTGCCTCCAAAGACTGGAGGCAATTTCCTCCTTGCCCATCCCTTTCGGAATGTCATAAATCAGGACCTCGGGGTCCCGTTTGCTGGGCAAGGAGACGGACAGTCCCGCACTCGCCAGCTTCTTATTGCCTACGAAGGCTTTTAGGTCCTCCTTGCGATCGGTTTCGACGACGATGCCACCGGAGTGGATGCGTCGAACCGATCTGACACGGATCGCCTCCTTCGCAGGTTTTACGATCGACAGAACAGCTCTCTTAGTAGCATCGCTGTTCTGTCCTTTATCCTTTGGCGGGAAGATACGCACCACGTATTGTGTCGGTGGTCTTCTCGCCTCCGGAGTCGCTGACTGGTTGACCTTTGCCACTTGGGCGTAGGTCAACTGCGCGGCATTGGAGACCGTCTTCGGGAGGGTTCCCTTGGACGGCCCAGGTCGCGCCGCACTCATTACGGCAGGACGCGCTTTTAGGTCCGCCCTGACCGCGGCGAGTTGCCCTTCGACGAAGCTGTTTCGTTGAATCAGCTCCTGGACCAACTCGTTGAGTGCTCCGACTTCTGCTAGTATCTTCGACCCGGACTCCTTGTTGACTTTCGACTCGGGTCGAAAGCAAAAGGTCCGTATCTCCGATACTCGCCTGAAGGCTTCGTCTCTCACGAGATCGAGAGGCCGTACCTTGTGCCCGGAAACCGTCCCCTTCGATTTCCTGGCCTGGTTTGCTGCGGCCTTGCCAGTAGGTGCGACTGGCTTGGCACGCTTCGACTTTTTGGTGACGGTTTTCCAACCGCCACCTTCGGGGTCTTCGACACGCACGGGTGCCGGTTGCACCTTCACGAGCGTGTCTTTGACTGATTCGATTTTTCTGGGTTTCTCCTTCCCAGCCTTGCGGCTGGGGGAGTCCCCCGACTTGGGCGCTGTCCCCACGTTACCGGTGTCCGGCGCGCCTTCTACCGTGGCCTCAGTTTTCACCGAGACCGCTCGCGTGGGTGTCACGCATCTCTCCAAGGTCACACGAGGATTGGCGATGTTCAGCACCTTCCCGGACCTTGTCTTTTTCGCAGACGCAGGAGGGCTAACAGCTGCTGCTGTAGCTTCCGCGTCTGTGGCGACGGCTTCACTCCGAGTAGGAGCTGGACCCGCCGACTTCGAACGTTCAATTTGTACTTTCAATTTAGATCCCATAGTTAGATCTTTGCCTTCATCCGGTACGCTCCCCGGCCACCACCGACCCACACATTTTGGAACCCGCCATCAGGCTGGGTTAGGGCTACGCACCGGACATAGTCTGCTGACTGGGCCGATTGCTCAACCCAGCCCGCGTCCTCGCCCGTCAGAACCCACTCGCCGAAGCGTATGGTCGTTCCAAGCCGATTGACTGGACCAGGGCTGCTTTTCTCGTCCAGCCTCCCATCTAGCCGAAGCAGAGGCCAAAGGTACGTGTTGGGGACGTCTCACCCGCAGGAGAGGGCCCCCTCAGATCCCAGGATCCTCTTTTCCGACGACAAGGGTCGCCACGCACGGCAAACACGCGGGAGACAGCAGTCGGAGAGGCTGCCTCTTCCTCTCCACCACACTTCGTTCGGTTCGCTGCGTTTTGAGAACACGAGCTATCCAGCGGTACCTTTTTCGTGGAGGCTCAAGTGTGGCTAGGGCACGTTTGCCCCTTGCGGCCTGGGTTGCCCAGGCGATTGGTTGCATCCCGATTTCTAGATCCAGCGGCATGTTGCTACGTGGCGCGCTCAGACAACGAAAATGCGGCATTCCGGTCAGACCAGAAAAACCGCATAACGTGACGCGGGGGACTGCAGCCACAAGTGACAACAGTCCCCCGGTAGGGAGTAGTACAGCATATTCAATGCTGTACATGAACACGCCACAGCCCGTATGCTTAGTTCAAGGGCCTCGCCATTATGCGAAGTACTACATGTACAACGCACTGGCGGTCTCAAAATACCCTCATCGCCGATGCATCTGATGCATCCGTCAACTCGGCAGCATTCACTCCGTCGGCGTGTTGCTTTGTGGCGTGTTCAGATAACGAAAATGCGGCATTCCAGTCAGACCAGAAAAACCGCATAACGTAACGCGGGGGACTGAAGCCACAAGTGACAACAGTCCCCCGGATGGGAGTAGTACAGCATATTCAATGCTGTACATGAACACACCACAGCCCGCTTGCTTAATCACGGGCCTCGTCATTATGCGAAGCACTACATGTACAACGCACTGACGGTCTCTCGAGTGCCTTCATCGCCGATGCACCTATCGACTCAGCAGCAACATTCAATCCGACGGCGTGTTGCTTCGTGGCGTGTTCAGACAACGAAAATGCGGCATTCCAGTTAGACCAGAAAAACCGCATAACGTGACGCGGGGGACTGCAGCCACAAGTGACAACAGTCCCCCGCTAAGGAGTAGTACAGCATATTCAATGCTGTACATGAACACGCCACAGCCCGCATGCTTAATCTCGGGCCTCGCCATTATGCGAAGTACTACATGTACGACGCACTGACGGTCTAAAATGCCTTCATCGTCGACGCATCCATCGACTCGGTAGTAGCAACAACCTACGCGAGGACTAGTTCGGGGGTCGCCTCTCAACCCTGGGTGGCCACAGACCGCCACCGCCAGTAGATAGGGACAGATGGGAATCTCGTTAATCCATTCATGCGCGTCACTAATTAGATGACGAGGCATTTGGCTACCTTAAGAGAGTCATAGTTACTCCCGCCGTTTACCCGCGCTTTTTTGAATTTCTTCACGTTGACATTCAGAGCACTGGGCAGAAATCACATTGCGTCAACACCCGTGGGGGCCATCGCAATGCTTTGTTTTAATTAGACAGTCGGATTCCCCTAGTCCGTGCCAGTTCTGAGCTGAGCGTTGAATGGCGGCCGAAGAGGACGACCGCACCGATGGGAAACGCCACGGAAGCCTCGCAGCAAGGAAGATC
>NW_027476107.1:1925000-1927500 GCF_051020955.1 Megalopta genalis
TTCCCAACGGCGGAACTCCGCGGGATTCAGTGCTGGGCTAATTCCTGTTCGCTCGCCGCTACTAAGGAAATCCTGGTTAGTTTCTTTTCCTCCGCTTAGTAATATGCTTAAATTCAGCGGGTAATCTCGCCTACTCTGAGGTCGTCGGAACGTGAAAAAAAATTTTTTCAGAGCTTCCCCCCCCGAAAGCATTTTGCGAAACGTGTACAGAGCAACACAAAAAAAAAAAAAAAATAAAAAAAACACAAAAAACCCTTAAAGCAAAAAAAAAACCGTTTATCGCGCCTCACCAATATATCTTTTATAAAATTCGATATCCTCTCCAAATATAGATCTTCGAAACACTCGCAAGACGATTACAATCGGTATAACTTTAACGTCCGTCCGAAAAGTACTTTCGGGGACTAGACGACCGATTGATCTCGTGCGGTTTCGCTATTCGATCATTTGAAGAGAACAAAAAGATATATGGGGCGACCGACAAACGGTTTTCCCGTAGAACCAGACTCGCGATTGCGTTGACACACACATCATAGCCACACCAATAGAAGAGTTTTAGGACGGTAACCCGGGTGGGGTGTTCTTTACTCAGAATATGTGCAACATCGGATCTATATAGCCATCGATACAATTCGTACACAAATGTGTCGTACGAAGAGAGAGACTTTTTTTCCTCTGGCAACATAACGGTAAGAGACATCCTTCCACACTCATAGGTTCCACTCCCTGGGGCTATGATATATATATATACATATAAATTCAAATTCGAAGCAACGGTCACAATTCTACTCTATATTTTTGCGGGTTATGTGTTCTTTCGTTCAATTTCTTTCATGCGTTCGTTCGATCTCTGTACACAGTCTTCACATAGGACAGACTCGTGTAGTACGCTTTCGTGGGTTAAACCCATCTCGTTTCATTTCAGGCGACGTCGGGAGCGCGTTGAAAATGTACCAGTGAAATCTCGATAGTTCTACGGATACGAATCGTCCCGAAAAAGATTTTGTCACCGCTTCGAAGCGGTGTTTCAGACGGGCGGACGTATATAAAACATATACGACACACGACACCGCCTTCCACACTCACGCTAGTTCGAACACGATTTCCATCTCTCTCGAAGACTGTTAGACGTACGTAAAATTTCTCAATATTCATAGGACCGCGACAAACGCCGACGAAGCGCCCATCATTCGCTCGTACGTATATAGGCAACAAGTGCCATCAACGCAAGCAGTTTATAAGTACGTAAACGACCCTCAGCCAGGCGTGGTCCAGGAATTGTATCCGTGGACCGCAATGTGCGTTCGAAATGTCGATGTTCATGTGTCCTGCAGTTCACACGTTGACGCGCAATTAGCTGCGTTCTTCATCGACCCACGAGCCAAGTGATCCACCGTTCAGGGTAATTTTTCCCTTTTATTCTCTCATATATATAATGTGTATTTGCTATCCACCACATTTTTGTGTTATATTTCGGAACAAGCCGATACCCGAAGAGCTCCAACCAGCGCGCGAAGGAGATTCGGGAGTCGTCGTACAACGACATAATTGTCCCTTAAAGAACGAGATATTTCCGTCGAAACCATATATATATGTACGAGCAAATCCAAAACCACTGTTTTCTTGCAAGTTCGACGGTCGGAGCGAATAGAACATTGAAAAGCCTTCTATCGAAGAAACACAGAGAGTATATCACCTCCAAAAACGACGGGGATATGGATATTCAAACTGGACAATTATCAACCCGATACTGGATTCGAAAAGTTTCTCTCTCCTTTCGTCGTTATTTACACCGGACGGACTCACGGCCGGCTCTAGCTGGGTGTCATATATATATACGTCCCACGCTCATGCTGCCACTAGCGCGCAACAGAGTAGGGTGTCAATGACAACGACACAGCATTGAAACGAGCTACACAAGCCGGTCTCTCTTGATACCAATGTAAACGAGCATTAAGTTATCTTCAGACTGCCCGATATTTTCGTCCTTTGGACTTTCCCAACGATTCCTTTTTTTCTTTTTTTTTTTTACACCACAGCGAAGACTTGAGGAAGCGTGATTAGCACGCTCGCATCCCTCCCTGTCCTACTACAACTGTGTGTGTGTGTGTAAAGAAAGAAAAAAGAATACATTGGCTTTCTCTCTATCGAGAAGATGGCCTACGCAACGCAGATCAAAGGCCTAATACGTGTAATATAATACGCGTCTGGCCGTGTATAAATCACGCACGAATGATCTGGTCGGGCCCAACTCTTCTCGTACGCTTATTTTTCCGTGTTGAGGCACTATCATAAAATCACACAAACCCCAACACGTGTGTGTCTTGGAAGGAAGATGGCCTACGCAACGCAGATCAAAGGCCTAATACGTGTAGTACACACGTCTGCCGTGTAAATCACGCACGAATGATCTGGTCGGGCCCAACTCTTCTCCACCACACCACATCCCAACTTTGTACATTTTTATATATTTTTGTGCGTTGGGGCACCTTCATAATCA
>NW_027476107.1:1930000-1945000 GCF_051020955.1 Megalopta genalis
AAATGTACGTCCCAGCTAAAACGTACAAATACTTCAAGTTAAGTAATAATATATCATCGCTATTGACAAATTTTTAAGATCCAAGACACAGTTCTCTCTATATGTTTTAATATTTTTTATGTACTCAAATATATTCAAAGGAAAAAGTACATGGGTGATGCCATAGTCGTGGAAGCGCGTACGCTCACGCTGATCTTCTGACCGCCGGAAGCACGAAACCTCTGATCTGGGCAAAATCGGCAAGCCGAGGAAGAACGGACAGGACACATGCTGGACTGGCGAGAAAGCGTGTTCTTCCGCTCGCGCTAGGCATTTCGATTTCTGACACCTCTTGATTTAAAAAATCAGTTTTTTGATAGTTTTCTCTCTCCACTGGGCTATTCATTTTAGCCACAGTTTTCAATTGGTACGATTTGCTTCCAAATCTTACAGATGCATTTTAAAAAATTTTTCCATCGCTCGGACAGAAGAGTCGATTGCTCAGTGAGTACGAGTATACATACAAAGTGCATACGGGTAACCAACCCCGTAGGGCTTGCCACATATGGGCCATTCGGTCAAAGACACCGACCCGTGGCCACGCTGTGTGGAGAAAAGTCCGTAACGTAAACGGCACGAAACAGTCAGGACCGAAGCCCCGAAGGAGCTCTGAGACAGCTTCTCGACCGAGATCGTAGAATTGGCCCAAAACCCGCTCTGCTCCATCCGCCTCGCACGGACCGTGTATCTCTTATAGATACCGAACGGCCGGCAAGGACGCCGGCGCCGCCGGCCGAATAGCACGCGCGCTTACGAGTGTAAACCGCCGCGGCAACAGACCGCCCGGCCGTGCTGTTGTAACATAGCGCGTGAACGAACGAAAAAAAAATTTATAGTAAACATTAAAATAAATTACACCACCGTAAACTAGACAAAAAATTACACATTTTTTCCCAATATGAAAATTTTCACAAACTTTTCAAAGTCCCATCGCATCGAGTAAACTTTTTTAATAACGCTTCCGCACGATTCTAAATGCTTAATCCATATGTGAAATCGTTCACTGATCACGAATATCGTATTTAAAAAAATTACAAAAATTTATTTTTCCAAATAATCAAAAAAAACCGAAAAATCACAAGAGTAAAGTACCATTATTTTAAACAATATGTCGTTCTAAATGCTTAATCCCTATGTAAAAAAGTTATCTAAGCAAGAATATGTAATTGAAAAAAATTAGAAAAATTTATTTTAGCCGTAAATCGAAAATAATGGGGACACCGGAGCTGTTCGAAGCGCCGAGACGCGCCGCGTACGGCCGAATATTTTCTAAGTCCCAACGTACCGATCAAGAGTAAAGTACCATTTTCCTACATTAGATTTCGTTCTAAATGCTTAATCCCTATGTAAAAACGTTAGTTAAGCAAGAATATCGTATTTTTAAAAAAATCTAATGATAGGATTTCCCAGAAAATTGAAAAAACCGTAAAATGTCAAGAGTAAAGTGCCATTTTCTGACATTAGATTTCGTTCTAAATGCTTAATCCCTATGTAGAAACGTTAGTTAAGCAAGAATATCGTATTTTTAAAAAAATCTAATGATAGGATTTTTCAGAAAATTGAAAAAACCGTAAAATGTCAAGAGTAAAGTGCCCTTATTTTAAACAATGTATCGTTCTAAATGCTTAATCCCTATGTAAAAAAGTTATTTTAGCAGGAATATGTTATTGAAAAAAATTAGAAAAATTTATTTTAGCCGTAAATCGAAAATAATGGGGACACCGGAGCTGTTCGAAGCGCCGAGCGCGCCGCGTACGCCCGAATATTTTCAAAGTCCCAACGTACCGATCAAGAGTAAAGTACCATTTTCCTACATTAGATTTCGTTCTAAATACTTAATCCCTATGTAAAAACGTTAGTTAAGCAAGAATATCGTATTTTTAAAAAAATCTAATGATAGGATTTCCCAGAAAATTGAAAAAACCGAAAAATGTCAAGAGTAAAGTGCCATTTTCTGACATTAGATTTCGTTCTAAATGCTTAATCCCTATGTAGAAACGTTAGTTAAGCAAGAATATCGTATTTTTAAAAAAATCTAATGATAGGATTTTTCAGAAAATTGAAAAAACCGTAAAATGTCAAGAGTAAAGTGCCCTTATTTTAAACAATGTATCGTTCTAAATGCTTAATCCCTATGTAAAAAAGTTATTTAAGCAAGAATATGTTATTGAATAAAATGAGAAAAATTTATTTTAGCCGTAAATCGAAAATAATGGATCGAGCGAATCGGTCGATTGCGCCGAGACGCGCTATGATGCAACAGACGAGCGATTGGAACGCCCGAATATTTTCAAAGTCCCAACGTACCGATCAAGAGTAAAGTACCATTTTCCTACATTAGATTTCGTTCTAAATGCTTAATCCCTATGTAAAAACGTTAGTTAAGCAAGAATATCGTATTTTTAAAAAAATCTAATGATAGGATTTCCCAGAAAATTGAAAAAACCGTAAAATGTCAAGAGTAAAGTGCCATTTTCTGACATTAGATTTCGTTCTAAATGCTTAATCCCTATGTAGAAACGTTAGTTAAGCAAGAATATCGTATTTTTAAAAAAATCTAATGATAGGATTTTTCAGAAAATTGAAAAAACCGTAAAATGTCAAGAGTAAAGTGCCCTTATTTTAAACAATGTATCGTTCTAAATGCTTAATCCCTATGTAAAAAAGTTATTTTAGCAGGAATATGTTATTGAAAAAAATTAGAAAAATTTATTTTAGCCGTAAATCGAAAATAATGGGGACACCGGAGCTGTTCGAAGCGCCGAGCGCGCCGCGTACGCCCGAATATTTTCAAAGTCCCAACGTACCGATCAAGAGTAAAGTACCATTTTCCTACATTAGATTTCGTTCTAAATACTTAATCCCTATGTAAAAACGTTAGTTAAGCAAGAATATCGTATTTTTAAAAAAATCTAATGATAGGATTTCCCAGAAAATTGAAAAAACCGAAAAATGTCAAGAGTAAAGTGCCATTTTCTGACATTAGATTTCGTTCTAAATGCTTAATCCCTATGTAGAAACGTTAGTTAAGCAAGAATATCGTATTTTTAAAAAAATCTAATGATAGGATTTTTCAGAAAATTGAAAAAACCGTAAAATGTCAAGAGTAAAGTGCCCTTATTTTAAACAATGTATCGTTCTAAATGCTTAATCCCTATGTAAAAAAGTTATTTAAGCAAGAATATGTTATTGAATAAAATGAGAAAAATTTATTTTAGCCGTAAATCGAAAATAATGGATCGAGCGAATCGGTCGATTGCGCCGAGACGCGCTATGATGCAACAGACGAGCGATTGGAACGCCCGAATATTTTCAAAGTCCCAACGTACCGATCAAGAGTAAAGTACCATTTTCCTACATTAGATTTCGTTCTAAATGCTTAATCCCTATGTAAAAACGTTAGTTAAGCAAGAATATCGTATTTTTAAAAAAATCTAATGATAGGATTTCCCAGAAAATTGAAAAAACCGTAAAATGTCAAGAGTAAAGTGCCATTTTCTGACATTAGATTTCGTTCTAAATGCTTAATCCCTATGTAGAAACGTTAGTTAAGCAAGAATATCGTATTTTTAAAAAAATCTAATGATAGGATTTTTCAGAAAATTGAAAAAACCGTAAAATGTCAAGAGTAAAGTGCCCTTATTTTAAACAATGTATCGTTCTAAATGCTTAATCCCTATGTAAAAAAGTTATTTTAGCAGGAATATGTTATTGAAAAAAATTAGAAAAATTTATTTTAGCCGTAAATCGAAAATAATGGGGACACCGGAGCTGTTCGAAGCGCCGAGCGCGCCGCGTACGCCCGAATATTTTCAAAGTCCCAACGTACCGATCAAGAGTAAAGTACCATTTTCCTACATTAGATTTCGTTCTAAATACTTAATCCCTATGTAAAAACGTTAGTTAAGCAAGAATATCGTATTTTTAAAAAAATCTAATGATAGGATTTCCCAGAAAATTGAAAAAACCGAAAAATGTCAAGAGTAAAGTGCCATTTTCTGACATTAGATTTCGTTCTAAATGCTTAATCCCTATGTAGAAACGTTAGTTAAGCAAGAATATCGTATTTTTAAAAAAATCTAATGATAGGATTTTTCAGAAAATTGAAAAAACCGTAAAATGTCTAGAGTAAAGTGCCCTTATTTTAAACAATGTATCGTTCTAAATGCTTAATCCCTATGTAAAAAAGTTATTTTAGCAGGAATATGTTATTGAAAAAAATTAGAAAAATTTATTTTAGCCGTAAATCGAAAATAATGGGGACACCGGAGCTGTTCGAAGCGCCGAGCGCGCCGCGTACGCCCGAATATTTTCAAAGTCCCAACGTACCGATCAAGAGTAAAGTACCATTTTCCTACATTAGATTTCGTTCTAAATACTTAATCCCTATGTAAAAACGTTAGTTAAGCAAGAATATCGTATTTTTAAAAAAATCTAATGATAGGATTTTCCAGAAAAATGAAAAAACCGAAAAATGTCAAGAGTAAAGTGCCATTTTCTGACATTAGATTTCGTTCTAAATGCTTAATCCCTATGTAGAAACGTTAGTTAAGCAAGAATATCGTATTTTTAAAAAAATCTAATGATAGGATTTTTCAGAAAATTGAAAAAACCGAAAAATGTCAAGAGTAAAGTGCCATTTTCTGACATTAGATTTCGTTCTAAATGCTTAATCCCTATGTAGAAACGTTAGTTAAGCAAGAATATCGTATTCTTAAAAAAATCTAATGATAGGATTTTTCAGAAAATTGAAAAAACCGTAAAATGTCAAGAGTAAAGTGCCCTTATTTTAAACAATGTATCGTTCTAAATGCTTAATCCCTATGTAAAAAAGTTATTTAAGCAAGAATATGTTATTGAATAAAATGAGAAAAATTTATTTTAGCCGTAAATCGAAAATAATGGATCGAGCGAATCGGTCGATTGCGCCGAGACGCGCTATGATGCAACAGACGAGCGATTGGAACGCCCGAATATTTTCAAAGTCCCAACGTACCGATCAAGAGTAAAGTACCATTTTCCTACATTAGATTTCGTTCTAAATGCTTAATCCCTATGTAAAAACGTTAGTTAAGCAAGAATATCGTATTTTTAAAAAAATCTAATGATAGGATTTCCCAGAAAATTGAAAAAACCGAAAAATGTCAAGAGTAAAGTGCCATTTTCTGACATTAGATTTCGTTCTAAATGCTTAATCCCTATGTAGAAACGTTAGTTAAGCAAGAATATCGTATTTTTAAAAAAATCTAATGATAGGATTTTTCAGAAAATTGAAAAAACCGTAAAATGTCAAGAGTAAAGTGCCCTTATTTTAAACAATGTATCGTTCTAAATGCTTAATCCCTATGTAAAAAAGTTATTTTAGGAGGAATATGTTATTGAAAAAAATTAGAAAAATTTATTTTAGCCGTAAATCGAAAAAAAGACTGTTCGTTTCTCTGTCTCTCTCGCGCGATCGAACTATCGATGTTTCCCGACAAACTATTGGGAGTTTAATTAAACTTTATACATGAAATTACGCGTTCTGATCCCTGCTACACAGCCGTATACTTTTTATAATTTTGTGGAATCGGGAACCTTGAAATATTTAACATAACGCGGATCGTCTGTCTCTGTCTCTTTCTAGATCGGAAGAATCGATGTTTCCCGGCAAACTATTGGGAGTTTAATTAAACTTTATACATGAAATTACTCGTTTTGATCCCCGCTACACAGCCGTATACTTTTTATAATTTTGTGGAATCGGGAACCTTGAAATATTTAACATAACGCGGATCGTCTGTCTCTGTCTCTTTCTAGATCGGAAGAATCGATGTTTCCCGGCAAACTATTGGGAGTTTAATTAAACTTTATACATGAAATTACTCGTTTTGATCCCCGCTACACAGCCGTATACTTTTTATAATTTTGTGGAATCGGGAACCTTGAAATATTTAACATAACGCGAATCGACTATCTCTGTCTCTTTCTAGATCGGAATAATCGATGTTTCCCGGCAAACTATTGCGAGATTAATTAAACTTTATACATGAAATTACTCGTTTTGATCCCCGCTACACAGCCGTATACTTTTTATAATTTTGTGGAATCGGGAACCTTGAAATATTTAACATAACGCGGATCGTCTGTCTCTGTCTCTTTCTAGATCGGAAGAATCGATGTTTCCCGGCAAACTATTGGGAGTTTAATTAAACTTTATACATGAAATTACTCGTTTTGATCCCCGCTACACAGCCGTATACTTTTTATAATTTTGTGGAATCGGGAACCTTGAAATATTTAACATAACGCGGATCGTCTGTCTCTGTCTCTTTCTAGATCGGAAGAATCGATGTTTCCCGGCAAACTATTGGGAGTTTAATTAAACTTTATACATGAAATTACTCGTTTTGATCCCCGCTACACAGCCGTATACTTTTTATAATTTTGTGGAATCGGGAACCTTGAAATATTTAACATAACGCGAATCGACTATCTCTGTCTCTTTCTAGATCGGAATAATCGATGTTTCCCGGCAAACTATTGCGAGATTAATTAAACTTTATACATGAAATTACTCGTTTTGATCCCCGCTACACAGCCGTATACTTTTTATAATTTTGTGGAATCGGGAACCTTGAAATATTTAACATAACGCGGATCGTCTGTCTCTGTCTCTTTCTAGATCGGAAGAATCGATGTTTCCCGGCAAACTATTGGGAGATTAATTAAACTTTATACATGAAATTACTCGTTTTGATCCCCGCTACACAGCCGTATACTTTTTATAATTTTGTGGAATCGGGAACCATGAAATATTTAACATAACGCGGATCGTCTGTCTCTGTCTCTTTCTAGATCGGAAGAATCGATGTTTCCCGGCAAACTATTGGGAGTTTAATTAAACTTTATACATGAAATTACTCGTTTTGATCCCCGCTACACAGCCGTATACTTTTTATAATTTTGTGGAATCGGGAACCTTGAAATATTTAACATAACGCGGATCGTCTGTCTCTGTCTCTTTCTAGATCGGAAGAATCGATGTTTCCCGGCAAACTATTGGGAGTTTAATTAAACTTTATACATGAAATTACTCGTTTTGATCCCCGCTACACAGCCGTATACTTTTTATAATTTTGTGGAATCGGGAACCATGAAATATTTAACATAACGCGGATCGTCTGTCTCTGTCTCTTTCTAGATCGGAAGAATCGATGTTTCCCGGCAAACTATTGGGAGTTTAATTAAACTTTATACATGAAATTACTCGTTTTGATCCCCGCTACACAGCCGTATACTTTTTATAATTTTGTGGAATCGGGAACCTTGAAATATTTAACATAACGCGGATCGTCTGTCTCTGTCTCTTTCTAGATCGGAATAATCGATGTTTCCCGGCAAACTATTGGGAGATTAATTAAACTTTATACATGAAATTACTCGTTTTGATCCCCGCTACACAGCCGTATACTTTTTATAATTTTGTGGAATCGGGAACCTTGAAATATTTAACATAACGCGGATCGTCTGTCTCTGTCTCTTTCTAGATCGGAATAATCGATGTTTCCCGGCAAACTATTGGGAGATTAATTAAACTTTATACATGAAATTACTCGTTTTGATCCCCGCTACACAGCCGTATACTTTTTATAATTTTGTGGAATCGGGAACCTTGAAATATTTAACATAACGCGGATCGTCTGTCTCTGTCTCTTTCTAGATCGGAAGAATCGATGTTTCCCGGCAAACTATTGGGAGTTTAATTAAACTTTATACATGAAATTACTCGTTTTGATCCCCGCTACACAGCCGTATACTTTTTATAATTTTGTGGAATCGGGAACCTTGAAATATTTAACATAACGCGGATCGTCTGTCTCTGTCTCTTTCTAGATCGGAAGAATCGATGTTTCCCGGCAAACTATTGGGAGTTTAATTAAACTTTATACATGAAATTACTCGTTTTGATCCCCGCTACACAGCCGTATACTTTTTATAATTTTGTGGAATCGGGAACCTTGAAATATTTAACATAACGCGAATCGACTATCTCTGTCTCTTTCTAGATCGGAATAATCGATGTTTCCCGGCAAACTATTGCGAGATTAATTAAACTTTATACATGAAATTACTCGTTTTGATCCCCGCTACACAGCCGTATACTTTTTATAATTTTGTGGAATCGGGAACCTTGAAATATTTAACATAACGCGGATCGTCTGTCTCTGTCTCTTTCTAGATCGGAAGAATCGATGTTTCCCGGCAAACTATTGGGAGTTTAATTAAACTTTATACATGAAATTACTCGTTTTGATCCCCGCTACACAGCCGTATACTTTTTATAATTTTGTGGAATCGGGAACCTTGAAATATTTAACATAACGCGGATCGTCTGTCTCTGTCTCTTTCTAGATCGGAAGAATCGATGTTTCCCGGCAAACTATTGGGAGTTTAATTAAACTTTATACATGAAATTACTCGTTTTGATCCCCGCTACACAGCCGTATACTTTTTATAATTTTGTGGAATCGGGAACCTTGAAATATTTAACATAACGCGAATCGACTATCTCTGTCTCTTTCTAGATCGGAATAATCGATGTTTCCCGGCAAACTATTGCGAGATTAATTAAACTTTATACATGAAATTACTCGTTTTGATCCCCGCTACACAGCCGTATACTTTTTATAATTTTGTGGAATCGGGAACCTTGAAATATTTAACATAACGCGGATCGTCTGTCTCTGTCTCTTTCTAGATCGGAAGAATCGATGTTTCCCGGCAAACTATTGGGAGATTAATTAAACTTTATACATGAAATTACTCGTTTTGATCCCCGCTACACAGCCGTATACTTTTTATAATTTTGTGGAATCGGGAACCATGAAATATTTAACATAACGCGGATCGTCTGTCTCTGTCTCTTTCTAGATCGGAAGAATCGATGTTTCCCGGCAAACTATTGTGAGTTTAATTAAACTTTATACATGAAATTACTCGTTTTGATCCCCGCTACACAGCCGTATACTTTTTATAATTTTGTGGAATCGGGAACCTTGAAATATTTAACATAACGCGGATCGTCTGTCTCTGTCTCTTTCTAGATCGGAAGAATCGATGTTTCCCGGCAAACTATTGGGAGTTTAATTAAACTTTATACATGAAATTACTCGTTTTGATCCCCGCTACACAGCCGTATACTTTTTATAATTTTGTGGAATCGGGAACCATGAAATATTTAACATAACGCGGATCGTCTGTCTCTGTCTCTTTCTAGATCGGAAGAATCGATGTTTCCCGGCAAACTATTGGGAGTTTAATTAAACTTTATACATGAAATTACTCGTTTTGATCCCCGCTACACAGCCGTATACTTTTTATAATTTTGTGGAATCGGGAACCTTGAAATATTTAACATAACGCGGATCGTCTGTCTCTGTCTCTTTCTAGATCGGAATAATCGATGTTTCCCGGCAAACTATTGGGAGATTAATTAAACTTTATACATGAAATTACTCGTTTTGATCCCCGCTACACAGCCGTATACTTTTTATAATTTTGTGGAATCGGGAACCTTGAAATATTTAACATAACGCGGATCGTCTGTCTCTGTCTCTTTCTAGATCGGAATAATCGATGTTTCCCGGCAAACTATTGGGAGATTAATTAAACTTTATACATGAAATTACTCGTTTTGATCCCCGCTACACAGCCGTATACTTTTTATAATTTTGTGGAATCGGGAACCTTGAAATATTTAACATAACGCGGATCGTCTGTCTCTGTCTCTTTCTAGATCGGAAGAATCGATGTTTCCCGGCAAACTATTGGGAGATTAATTAAACTTTATACATGAAATTACTCGTTTTGATCCCCGCTACACAGCCGTATACTTTTTATAATTTTGTGGAATCGGGAACCTTGAAATATTTAACATAACGCGGATCGACTATCTCTGTCTCTTTCTAGATCGGAAGAATCGATGTTTCCCGGCAAACTATTGGGAGATTAATTAAACTTTATACATGAAATTACTCGTTTTGATCCCCGCTACACAGCCGTATACTTTTTATAATTTTGTGGAATCGGGAACCTTGAAATATTTAACATAACGCGGATCGACTATCTCTGTCTCTTTCTAGATCGGAAGAATCGATGTTTCCCGGCAAACTATTGGGAGATTAATTAAACTTTATACATGAAATTACTCGTTTTGATCCCCGCTACACAGCCGTATACTTTTTATAATTTTGTGGAATCGGGAACCTTGAAATATTTAACATAACGCGGATCGTCTGTCTCTGTCTCTTTCTAGATCGGAAGAATCGATGTTTCCCGGCAAACTATTGGGAGTTTAATTAAACTTTATACATGAAATTACTCGTTTTGATCCCCGCTACACAGCCGTATACTTTTTATAATTTTGTGGAATCGGGAACCTTGAAATATTTAACATAACGCGAATCGACTATCTCTGTCTCTTTCTAGATCGGAATAATCGATGTTTCCCGGCAAACTATTGCGAGATTAATTAAACTTTATACATGAAATTACTCGTTTTGATCCCCGCTACACAGCCGTATACTTTTTATAATTTTGTGGAATCGGGAACCTTGAAATATTTAACATAACGCGGATCGTCTGTCTCTGTCTCTTTCTAGATCGGAAGAATCGATGTTTCCCGGCAAACTATTGGGAGTTTAATTAAACTTTATACATGAAATTACTCGTTTTGATCCCCGCTACACAGCCGTATACTTTTTATAATTTTGTGGAATCGGGAACCTTGAAATATTTAACATAACGCGGATCGTCTGTCTCTGTCTCTTTCTAGATCGGAAGAATCGATGTTTCCCGGCAAACTATTGGGAGTTTAATTAAACTTTATACATGAAATTACTCGTTTTGATCCCCGCTACACAGCCGTATACTTTTTATAATTTTGTGGAATCGGGAACCTTGAAATATTTAACATAACGCGAATCGACTATCTCTGTCTCTTTCTAGATCGGAATAATCGATGTTTCCCGGCAAACTATTGCGAGATTAATTAAACTTTATACATGAAATTACTCGTTTTGATCCCCGCTACACAGCCGTATACTTTTTATAATTTTGTGGAATCGGGAACCTTGAAATATTTAACATAACGCGGATCGTCTGTCTCTGTCTCTTTCTAGATCGGAAGAATCGATGTTTCCCGGCAAACTATTGGGAGTTTAATTAAACTTTATACATGAAATTACTCGTTTTGATCCCCGCTACACAGCCGTATACTTTTTATAATTTTGTGGAATCGGGAACCTTGAAATATTTAACATAACGCGAATCGACTATCTCTGTCTCTTTCTAGATCGGAATAATCGATGTTTCCCGGCAAACTATTGCGAGATTAATTAAACTTTATACATGAAATTACTCGTTTTGATCCCCGCTACACAGCCGTATACTTTTTATAATTTTGTGGAATCGGGAACCTTGAAATATTTAACATAACGCGGATCGTCTGTCTCTGTCTCTTTCTAGATCGGAAGAATCGATGTTTCCCGGCAAACTATTGGGAGTTTAATTAAACTTTATACATGAAATTACTCGTTTTGATCCCCGCTACACAGCCGTATACTTTTTATAATTTTGTGGAATCGGGAACCTTGAAATATTTAACATAACGCGGATCGTCTGTCTCTGTCTCTTTCTAGATCGGAAGAATCGATGTTTCCCGGCAAACTATTGGGAGTTTAATTAAACTTTATACATGAAATTACTCGTTTTGATCCCCGCTACACAGCCGTATACTTTTTATAATTTTGTGGAATCGGGAACCTTGAAATATTTAACATAACGCGAATCGACTATCTCTGTCTCTTTCTAGATCGGAATAATCGATGTTTCCCGGCAAACTATTGCGAGATTAATTAAACTTTATACATGAAATTACTCGTTTTGATCCCCGCTACACAGCCGTATACTTTTTATAATTTTGTGGAATCGGGAACCTTGAAATATTTAACATAACGCGGATCGTCTGTCTCTGTCTCTTTCTAGATCGGAAGAATCGATGTTTCCCGGCAAACTATTGGGAGATTAATTAAACTTTATACATGAAATTACTCGTTTTGATCCCCGCTACACAGCCGTATACTTTTTATAATTTTGTGGAATCGGGAACCATGAAATATTTAACATAACGCGGATCGTCTGTCTCTGTCTCTTTCTAGATCGGAAGAATCGATGTTTCCCGGCAAACTATTGGGAGTTTAATTAAACTTTATACATGAAATTACTCGTTTTGATCCCCGCTACACAGCCGTATACTTTTTATAATTTTGTGGAATCGGGAACCTTGAAATATTTAACATAACGCGGATCGTCTGTCTCTGTCTCTTTCTAGATCGGAAGAATCGATGTTTCCCGGCAAACTATTGGGAGTTTAATTAAACTTTATACATGAAATTACTCGTTTTGATCCCCGCTACACAGCCGTATACTTTTTATAATTTTGTGGAATCGGGAACCATGAAATATTTAACATAACGCGGATCGTCTGTCTCTGTCTCTTTCTAGATCGGAAGAATCGATGTTTCCCGGCAAACTATTGGGAGTTTAATTAAACTTTATACATGAAATTACTCGTTTTGATCCCCGCTACACAGCCGTATACTTTTTATAATTTTGTGGAATCGGGAACCTTGAAATATTTAACATAACGCGGATCGTCTGTCTCTGTCTCTTTCTAGATCGGAATAATCGATGTTTCCCGGCAAACTATTGGGAGATTAATTAAACTTTATACATGAAATTACTCGTTTTGATCCCCGCTACACAGCCGTATACTTTTTATAATTTTGTGGAATCGGGAACCTTGAAATATTTAACATAACGCGGATCGTCTGTCTCTGTCTCTTTCTAGATCGGAATAATCGATGTTTCCCGGCAAACTATTGGGAGATTAATTAAACTTTATACATGAAATTACTCGTTTTGATCCCCGCTACACAGCCGTATACTTTTTATAATTTTGTGGAATCGGGAACCTTGAAATATTTAACATAACGCGGATCGTCTGTCTCTGTCTCTTTCTAGATCGGAAGAATCGATGTTTCCCGGCAAACTATTGGGAGATTAATTAAACTTTATACATGAAATTACTCGTTTTGATCCCCGCTACACAGCCGTATACTTTTTATAATTTTGTGGAATCGGGAACCTTGAAATATTTAACATAACGCGGATCGACTATCTCTGTCTCTTTCTAGATCGGAAGAATCGATGTTTCCCGGCAAACTATTGGGAGATTAATTAAACTTTATACATGAAATTACTCGTTTTGATCCCCGCTACACAGCCGTATACTTTTTATAATTTTGTGGAATCGGGAACCTTGAAATATTTAACATAACGCGGATCGACTATCTCTGTCTCTTTCTAGATCGGAAGAATCGATGTTTCCCGGCAAACTATTGGGAGATTAATTAAACTTTATACATGAAATTACTCGTTTTGATCCCCGCTACACAGCCGTATACTTTTTATAATTTTGTGGAATCGGGAACCTTGAAATATTTAACATAACGCGGATCGACTATCTCTGTCTCTTTCTAGATCGGAAGAATCGATGTTTCCCGGCAAACTATTGGGAGATTAATTAAACTTTATACATGAAATTACTCGTTTTGATCCCCGCTACACAGCCGTATACTTTTTATAATTTTGTGGAATCGGGAACCTTGAAATATTTAACATAACGCGGATCGACTATCTCTGTCTCTTTCTAGATCGGAATAATCGATGTTTCCCGGCAAACTATTGGGAGATTAATTAAACTTTATACATGAAATTACTCGTTTTGATCCCCGCTACACAGCCGTATACTTTTTATAATTTTGTGGAATCGGGAACCTTGAAATATTTAACATAACGCGGATCGTCTGTCTCTGTCTCTTTCTAGATCGGAATAATCGATGTTTCCCGGCAAACTATTGGGAGATTAATTAAACTTTATACATGAAATTACTCGTTTTGATCCCCGCTACACAGCCGTATACTTTTTATAATTTTGTGGAATCGGGAACCTTGAAATATTTAACATAACGCGGATCGTCTGTCTCTGTCTCTTTCTAGATCGGAAGAATCGATGTTTCCCGGCAAACTATTGGGAGTTTAATTAAACTTTATACATGAAATTACTCGTTTTGATCCCCGCTACACAGCCGTATACTTTTTATAATTTTGTGGAATCGGGAACCATGAAATATTTAACATAACGCGGATCGTCTGTCTCTGTCTCTTTCTAGATCGGAAGAATCGATGTTTCCCGGCAAACTATTGGGAGTTTAATTAAACTTTATACATGAAATTACTCGTTTTGATCCCCGCTACACAGCCGTATACTTTTTATAATTTTGTGGAATCGGGAACCTTGAAATATTTAACATAACGCGGATCGTCTGTCTCTGTCTCTTTCTAGATCGGAATAATCGATGTTTCCCGGCAAACTATTGGGAGATTAATTAAACTTTATACATGAAATTACTCGTTTTGATCCCCGCTACACAGCCGTATACTTTTTATAATTTTGTGGAATCGGGAACCTTGAAATATTTAACATAACGCGGATCGTCTGTCTCTGTCTCTTTCTAGATCGGAATAATCGATGTTTCCCGGCAAACTATTGGGAGATTAATTAAACTTTATACATGAAATTACTCGTTTTGATCCCCGCTACACAGCCGTATACTTTTTATAATTTTGTGGAATCGGGAACCTTGAAATATTTAACATAACGCGGATCGTCTGTCTCTGTCTCTTTCTAGATCGGAAGAATCGATGTTTCCCGGCAAACTATTGGGAGATTAATTAAACTTTATACATGAAATTACTCGTTTTGATCCCCGCTACACAGCCGTATACTTTTTATAATTTTGTGGAATCGGGAACCTTGAAATATTTAACATAACGCGGATCGACTATCTCTGTCTC
>NW_027476107.1:1950000-1952500 GCF_051020955.1 Megalopta genalis
CACCCAGCACGACACAACACAGGAGCCCCATTCCCACGACGGCCTCTTGATGTTCTTACTCTGGTGGGCAGGGCGTTAATACGTACATGATGATATTGCACGTAATCCCTGCCGGGGATCCCCGCAGAACAGGCGTCAACCCAAGAGCTGCTATCGATGACTTTAGCAGCCTCACGCAATTCTCCTCCATCGTTAGACTGATGGAGTAAAGATGCCCAGTATTTGGCACGATCCTCAGGTTGGAAAAGCGCCCGACCTTGGATAGTCAGAGCACTCTCCGCCCGTCGAACCGCTGCCACAACCGCCGGATGTTGGGAGGCATCTCTTGCAGCCGCACAGGAGGACCTCGCCATTGATGTTAACCTGGCGTGCATCATACCCGGTATCGATGTTCGAAACGCGGGGATGCCAAGTCCACCCTCCTTGCAACTGGCGTGGAAATACCCAAGTGGTACATCTTTGGGCAGACGCAACCACCTTCGAACGGCCAGCCGCGTCTGTTTATCTAATGCCTTCAAGATTTTAAGTGGGCATCTTGTCAAAACCAGCTGGTGATAAAAACGCGGAATGAGGAAACAGCGCAAGATCTTGAGGCGCTGTTGAGGCTTGAGTGGCGCCTTGGTGATATTGGCCAACTCTCTGTCAAGCTTCCCCCCAGGTTTTTCAATACCCATTGGCGAGATCTTAATGCCCAGATATCGGAAGCCCTCGGTAGGTCCCAGTTGTTTTATAGACCGACCGTTGACCTCAAATTTGCTGGCGGAGAGTATCTTGTACTTCTTTTCTTTACCAGCGATCTGGATGGACATAGCCAGACATTTATCGGAGTTGAATTCCAACCCGTACTTTCGTGCCTCTTCCTCAGCCGTTCGAAGCATGCCCTGCATTCCTGAAACGGAGGACGCGAACAAGATCAGGTCATCCGCATACGCCAGTATATTGACCCTTTGCTCCCTGATAACATAGCCGACCTCCTCGGGTAACACCCTTATCACCCGGTCCATGACGATCGAGAATAGCAGGGACGACAAGGGATCGCCCTGCCGCACACCCCTCGCTACCCCGATCGGATCCGATGTCTCGCCACGGACCTGAAGCACGGTTCGGCTATTACGGTACGTCGCTGTTATGTACCTCACAAAGAGCTCCGGGAGTCCCAATCCCCTTAGTGCCGATGTTATGGCATGGTGACTAACGCTGTCAAACGCCTTGGCCACATCTAAGGACACAACGTGAAGCTGCTTTAAGCAGCTCCGTGCGTCACGAAGGGCAGTTGATAGTACAAGCACGTTCTCAGCACAGCCATCGTGTACTCCTCGTTGCCGCTCATCGATGAGACCGGCTTTTGCCAATCTCACCGCCAAGATTTTATGCAGCTGACGAACGACGACTGAAGCCACACTTATAGGACGGAACTCGGATGGTGTTGAGCTTCCGTCCTTCTTAGGGATAAATACCGTCCTGCTGATGAGGAGCTCAGATGGAAATGCCCCTACCGCAAGGATGACATTATAAAATAAGGTTCTTAGAACTACTGGCACACTCCTCCATTGCCTGCTCGAGATGTTATCGAGACCCGATGCCGAGGAGAGCGGGATCTCATTGGCCTGGATCTCATGGCCACGAACCGGCTCAGCGATCCAATGCAGGTCCTCCCCTTCCTGAACTGGATGAAGGTGTTCAATGGGGACAGAAGGACTGGTGAGCATAGGTGTCCAGTACTCCACCATCTCGCCAACGGTTGGTGTTTGAGCCTGCACCGGGCCATCCAGTACAAGCTTGGCCGCGCGAGACATGTCCTTCTTCCAGAGTTCCTGCATGGCCGCATACTCCCTTCTCCTCAGTCTCCACCTCGGCACGGGCCCGGCAGGTGCAGCTTTAGGTGGCCGGAGCAGTGGTGTTCTCCGCTCCTTTACTTTCGCAGAAGGCGTCGGAAAGACTCTTTGAAGCCATCGACAACAAGCACTCGGTGTTATTGGTTCTCGATTAAGAACCATTCTCGCAAGACTTACGAGTTCCTCCGCTTCATGGGATTTCACCCTTTCGGCCGGATCAATCAGCTTACGGATAGCGTCAATATATTGGCACTGATGTTGCTGTGCCGACGCAGAGTGCTCCTGAACAGGAGTAGGCGAATCCGCCTGTCGATGACTTGTGTCGTGATGTTGAGTGACACTGGAGGTTGAAGACTGAGACTCAACGGCAGGTCCACGCTCGCGGCATACACCGATCTTCTGTGTAACAAGAGCTTTATACGTCAATTTCTTTCTGAGGCCCTTCAGTCGATCAAGACTGAATTTATTGTCGAAGACCGTCAGTAGATGTTCATTCATAAATTTGACGTTGCCCTGCACACTCGCAAGCGCCTCAGCCGCCGCCACCATCTCAGTCTCTTCCTGAGTCCACCTAACCTTCTTTACGGCCACCTGCACTCGTTGGTTGGCCTCGTCTGGATGAGCTCTCCTCACATGGACCCCTAACCCGATGGAAGTGGGAAAGG
>NW_027476107.1:1960000-1970000 GCF_051020955.1 Megalopta genalis
CTCTAGAATTACCACAGTTATCCAAGTAAATTTTAGTACGATCTAAGAAACCATAACTGATTTAATGAGCCATTCGCGGTTTCACCTTAATACGGCATGTACTGAGACATGCATGGCTTAATCTTTGAGACAAGCATATGACTACTGGCAGGATCAACCAGGGAACTATACAATATGTATATATAAAATGGACAAAATTTAAATCCTTTTCCATCGTCGCCTGTTTCATATATATATGTCAGGTCGACACACCACTTTTCTCTTTCAAATATGTACAAGTTTTGCCACATTCCGCGCTTGTAACATATCTTCTTTAACGCTCAATTTCTTTCATTTTTCTACCATACAGATATTTTACCGTACGCCCAAAAACGTACGTATTATATTTTTGTTCTATCATAAAATCACATTTTTCTACGTACGCCAGCTTCGTACGTTTCTATCTTTGCCTTCATAAAATCACAAGATAATTTTATCTTCAAGAGTCTCGCTATTAACATCTTGTAAGATAAATGTACGTCCCAGCTAAAACGTACAAATACTTCAAGTTAAGTAATAATATATCATCGCTATTGACAAATTTTTAAGATCCAAGACACAGTTCTCTCTATATGTTTTAATATTTTTTATGTACTCAAATATATTCAAAGGAAAAAGTACATGGGTGATGCCATAGTCGTGGAAGCGCGTACGCTCACGCTGATCTTCTGACCGCCGGAAGCACGAAACCTCTGATCTGGGCAAAATCGGCAAGCCGAGGAAGAACGGACAGGACACATGCTGGACTGGCGAGAAAGCGTGTTCTTCCGCTCGCGCTAGGCATTTCGATTTCTGACACCTCTTGATTTAAAAAATCAGTTTTTTGATAGTTTTCTCTCTCCACTGGGCTATTCATTTTAGCCACAGTTTTCAATTGGTACGATTTGCTTCCAAATCTTACAGATGCATTTTAAAAAATTTTTCCATCGCTCGGACAGAAGAGTCGATTGCTCAGTGAGTACGAGTATACATACAAAGTGCATACGGGTAACCAACCCCGTAGGGCTTGCCACATATGGGCCATTCGGTCAAAGACACCGACCCGTGGCCACGCTGTGTGGAGAAAAGTCCGTAACGTAAACGGCACGAAACAGTCAGGACCGAAGCCCCGAAGGAGCTCTGAGACAGCTTCTCGACCGAGATCGTAGAATTGGCCCAAAACCCGCTCTGCTCCATCCGCCTCGCACGGACCGTGTATCTCTTATAGATACCGAACGGCCGGCAAGGACGCCGGCGCCGCCGGCCGAATAGCACGCGCGCTTACGAGTGTAAACCGCCGCGGCAACAGACCGCCCGGCCGTGCTGTTGTAACATAGCGCGTGAACGAACGAAAAAAAAATTTATAGTAAACATTAAAATAAATTACACCACCGTAAACTAGACAAAAAATTACACATTTTTTCCCAATATGAAAATTTTCACAAACTTTTCAAAGTCCCATCGCATCGAGTAAACTTTTTTAATAACGCTTCCGCACGATTCTAAATGCTTAATCCATATGTGAAATCGTTCACTGATCACGAATATCGTATTTAAAAAAATTACAAAAATTTATTTTTCCAAATAATCAAAAAAAACCGAAAAATCACAAGAGTAAAGTACCATTATTTTAAACAATATGTCGTTCTAAATGCTTAATCCCTATGTAAAAAAATTATCTAAGCAAGAATATGTAATTGAAAAAAATTAGAAAAATTTATTTTAGCCGTAAATCGAAAATAATGGGGACACCGGAGCTGTTCGAAGCGCCGAGACGCGCCGCGTACGGCCGAATATTTTCTAAGTCCCAACGTACCGATCAAGAGTAAAGTACCATTTTCCTACATTAGATTTCGTTCTAAATGCTTAATCCCTATGTAAAAACGTTAGTTAAGCAAGAATATCGTATTTTTAAAAAAATCTAATGATAGGATTTCCCAGAAAATTGAAAAAACCGTAAAATGTCAAGAGTAAAGTGCCATTTTCTGACATTAGATTTCGTTCTAAATGCTTAATCCCTATGTAAAAAAGTTATTTAAGCAAGAATATGTTATTGAATAAAATGAGAAAAATTTATTTTAGCCGTAAATCGAAAATAATGGATCGAGCGAATCGGTCGATTGCGCCGAGACGCGCTATGATGCAACAGACGAGCGATTGGAACGCCCGAATATTTTCAAAGTCCCAACGTACCGATCAAGAGTAAAGTACCATTTTCCTACATTAGATTTCGTTCTAAATGCTTAATCCCTATGTAAAAACGTTAGTTAAGCAAGAATATCGTATTTTTAAAAAAATCTAATGATAGGATATCCCAGAAAATTGAAAAAACCGTAAAATGTCAAGAGTAAAGTGCCATTTTCTGACATTAGATTTCGTTCTAAATGCTTAATCCCTATGTAGAAACGTTAGTTAAGCAAGAATATCGTATTTTTAAAAAAATCTAATGATAGGATTTTTCAGAAAATTGAAAAAACCGTAAAATGTCAAGAGTAAAGTGCCCTTATTTTAAACAATGTATCGTTCTAAATGCTTAATCCCTATGTAAAAAAGTTATTTTAGCAGGAATATGTTATTGAAAAAAATTAGAAAAATTTATTTTAGCCGTAAATCGAAAATAATGGGGACACCGGAGCTGTTCGAAGCGCCGAGCGCGCCGCGTACGCCCGAATATTTTCAAAGTCCCAACGTACCGATCAAGAGTAAAGTACCATTTTCCTACATTAGATTTCGTTCTAAATACTTAATCCCTATGTAAAAACGTTAGTTAAGCAAGAATATCGTATTTTTAAAAAAATCTAATGATAGGATTTCCCAGAAAATTGAAAAAACCGAAAAATGTCAAGAGTAAAGTGCCATTTTCTGACATTAGATTTCGTTCTAAATGCTTAATCCCTATGTAGAAACGTTAGTTAAGCAAGAATATCGTATTTTTAAAAAAATCTAATGATAGGATTTTTCAGAAAATTGAAAAAACCGTAAAATGTCAAGAGTAAAGTGCCCTTATTTTAAACAATGTATCGTTCTAAATGCTTAATCCCTATGTAAAAAAGTTATTTAAGCAAGAATATGTTATTGAATAAAATGAGAAAAATTTATTTTAGCCGTAAATCGAAAATAATGGATCGAGCGAATCGGTCGATTGCGCCGAGACGCGCTATGATGCAACAGACGAGCGATTGGAACGCCCGAATATTTTCAAAGTCCCAACGTACCGATCAAGAGTAAAGTACCATTTTCCTACATTAGATTTCGTTCTAAATGCTTAATCCCTATGTAAAAACGTTAGTTAAGCAAGAATATCGTATTTTTAAAAAAATCTAATGATAGGATTTCCCAGAAAATTGAAAAAACCGAAAAATGTCAAGAGTAAAGTGCCATTTTCTGACATTAGATTTCGTTCTAAATGCTTAATCCCTATGTAGAAACGTTAGTTAAGCAAGAATATCGTATTTTTAAAAAAATCTAATGATAGGATTTTTCAGAAAATTGAAAAAACCGTAAAATGTCAAGAGTAAAGTGCCCTTATTTTAAACAATGTATCGTTCTAAATGCTTAATCCCTATGTAAAAAAGTTATTTAAGCAAGAATATGTTATTGAATAAAATGAGAAAAATTTATTTTAGCCGTAAATCGAAAATAATGGATCGAGCGAATCGGTCGATTGCGCCGAGACGCGCTATGATGCAACAGACGAGCGATTGGAACGCCCGAATATTTTCTAAGTGCCAACGTACCGATCAAGAGTAAAGTACCATTTTCCTACATTAGATTTCGTTCTAAATGCTTAATCCCTATGTAAAAACGTTAGTTAAGCAAGAATATCGTATTTTTAAAAAAATCTAATGATAGGATTTCCCAGAAAATTGAAAAAACCGAAAAATGTCAAGAGTAAAGTGCCATTTTCTGACATTAGATTTCGTTCTAAATGCTTAATCCCTATGTAGAAACGTTAGTTAAGCAAGAATATCGTATTTTTAAAAAAATCTAATGATAGGATTTTTCAGAAAATTGAAAAAACCGTAAAATGTCAAGAGTAAAGTGCCCTTATTTTAAACAATGTATCGTTCTAAATGCTTAATCCCTATGTAAAAAAGTTATTTTAGCAGGAATATGTTATTGAAAAAAATTAGAAAAATTTATTTTAGCCGTAAATCGAAAATAATGGGGACACCGGAGCTGTTCGAAGCGCCGAGCGCGCCGCGTACGCCCGAATATTTTCAAAGTCCCAACGTACCGATCAAGAGTAAAGTACCATTTTCCTACATTAGATTTCGTTCTAAATACTTAATCCCTATGTAAAAACGTTAGTTAAGCAAGAATATCGTATTTTTAAAAAAATCTAATGATAGGATTTCCCAGAAAATTGAAAAAACCGAAAAATGTCAAGAGTAAAGTGCCATTTTCTGACATTAGATTTCGTTCTAAATGCTTAATCCCTATGTAGAAACGTTAGTTAAGCAAGAATATCGTATTTTTAAAAAAATCTAATGATAGGATTTTTCAGAAAATTGAAAAAACCGTAAAATGTCAAGAGTAAAGTGCCCTTATTTTAAACAATGTATCGTTCTAAATGCTTAATCCCTATGTAAAAAAGTTATTTTAGCAGGAATATGTTATTGAAAAAAAATAGAAAAATTTATTTTAGCCGTAAATCGAAAATAATGGGGACACCGGAGCTGTTCGAAGCGCCGAGCGCGCCGCGTACGCCCGAATATTTTCAAAGTCCCAACGTACCGATCAAGAGTAAAGTACCATTTTCCTACATTAGATTTCGTTCTAAATACTTAATCCCTATGTAAAAACGTTAGTTAAGCAAGAATATCGTATTTTTAAAAAAATCTAATGATAGGATTTCCCAGAAAATTGAAAAAACCGAAAAATGTCAAGAGTAAAGTGCCATTTTCTGACATTAGATTTCGTTCTAAATGCTTAATCCCTATGTAGAAACGTTAGTTAAGCAAGAATATCGTATTTTTAAAAAAATCTAATGATAGGATTTTTCAGAAAATTGAAAAAACCGTAAAATGTCAAGAGTAAAGTGCCCTTATTTTAAACAATGTATCGTTCTAAATGCTTAATCCCTATGTAAAAAAGTTATTTAAGCAAGAATATGTTATTGAATAAAATGAGAAAAATTTATTTTAGCCGTAAATCGAAAATAATGGATCGAGCGAATCGGTCGATTGCGCCGAGACGCGCTATGATGCAACAGACGAGCGATTGGAACGCCCGAATATTTTCAAAGTCCCAACGTACCGATCAAGAGTAAAGTACCATTTTCCTACATTAGATTTCGTTCTAAATGCTTAATCCCTATGTAAAAACGTTAGTTAAGCAAGAATATCGTATTTTTAAAAAAATCTAATGATAGGATTTCCCAGAAAATTGAAAAAACCGAAAAATGTCAAGAGTAAAGTGCCATTTTCTGACATTAGATTTCGTTCTAAATGCTTAATCCCTATGTAGAAACGTTAGTTAAGCAAGAATATCGTATTTTTAAAAAAATCTAATGATAGGATTTTTCAGAAAATTGAAAAAACCGTAAAATGTCAAGAGTAAAGTGCCCTTATTTTAAACAATGTATCGTTCTAAATGCTTAATCCCTATGTAAAAAAGTTATTTAAGCAAGAATATGTTATTGAATAAAATGAGAAAAATTTATTTTAGCCGTAAATCGAAAATAATGGATCGAGCGAATCGGTCGATTGCGCCGAGACGCGCTATGATGCAACAGACGAGCGATTGGAACGCCCGAATATTTTCGAAGTGCCAACGTACCGATCAAGAGTAAAGTACCATTTTCCTACATTAGATTTCGTTCTAAATGCTTAATCCCTATGTAAAAACGTTAGTTAAGCAAGAATATCGTATTTTTAAAAAAATCTAATGATAGGATTTCCCAGAAAATTGAAAAAACCGAAAAATGTCAAGAGTAAAGTGCCATTTTCTGACATTAGATTTCGTTCTAAATGCTTAATCCCTATGTAGAAACGTTAGTTAAGCAAGAATATCGTATTTTTAAAAAAATCTAATGATAGGATTTTTCAGAAAATTGAAAAAACCGTAAAATGTCAAGAGTAAAGTGCCCTTATTTTAAACAATGTATCGTTCTAAATGCTTAATCCCTATGTAAAAAAGTTATTTAAGCAGGAATATGTTATTGAATAAAATGAGAAAAATTTATTTTAGCCGTAAATCGAAAATAATGGATCGGGCGAATCGGTCGATTGCGCCGAGACGCGCAATGATGCAACAGACGAGCGATTGGAACGCCCGAATATTTTCCAAGTGCCAACGTACCGATCAAGAGTAAAGTACCATTTTCCTACATTAGATTTCGTTCTAAATGCTTAATCCCTATGTAAAAACGTTAGTTAAGCAAGAATATCGTATTTTTAAAAAAATCTAATGATAGGATTTCCCAGAAAATTGAAAAAACCGTAAAATGTCAAGACTAAAGTGCCATTTTCTGACATTAGATTTCGTTCTAAATGCTTAATCCCTATGTAGAAACGTTAGTTAAGCAAGAATATCGTATTTTTAAAAAAATCTAATGATAGGATTTTTCAGAAAATTGAAAAAACCGTAAAATGTCAAGAGTAAAGTGCCCTTATTTTAAACAATGTATCGTTCTAAATGCTTAATCCCTATGTAAAAAAGTTATTTTAGCAGGAATATGTTATTGAATAAAATGAGAAAAATTTATTTTAGCCGTAAATCGAAAATAATGGATCGAGCGAATCGGTCGATTGCGCCGAGACGCGCTATGATGCAACAGACGAGCGATTGGAACGCCCGAATATTTTCAAAGTCCCAACGTACCGATCAAGAGTAAAGTACCATTTTCCTACATTAGATTTCGTTCTAAATGCTTAATCCCTATGTAAAAACGTTAGTTAAGCAAGAATATCGTATTTTTAAAAAAATCTAATGATAGGATTTCCCAGAAAATTGAAAAAACCGAAAAATGTCAAGAGTAAAGTGCCATTTTCTGACATTAGATTTCGTTCTAAATGCTTAATCCCTATGTAGAAACGTTAGTTAAGCAAGAATATCGTATTTTTAAAAAAATCTAATGATAGGATTTTTCAGAAAATTGAAAAAACCGTAAAATGTCAAGAGTAAAGTGCCCTTATTTTAAACAATGTATCGTTCTAAATGCTTAATCCCTATGTAAAAAAGTTATTTAAGCAAGAATATGTTATTGAATAAAATTAGAAAAATTTATTTTAGCCGTAAATCGAAAAAAAGACTGTTCGTTTCTCTGTCTCTCTCGCGCGATCGAACTATCGATGTTTCCCGACAAACTATTGGGAGTTTAATTAAACTTTATACATGAAATTACGCGTTCTGATCCCTGCTACACAGCCGTATACTTTTTATAATTTTGTGGAATCGGGAACCTTGAAATATTTAACATAACGCGGATCGTCTGTCTCTGTCTCTTTCTAGATCGGAAGAATCGATGTTTCCCGGCAAACTATTGGGAGTTTAATTAAACTTTATACATGAAATTACTCGTTTTGATCCCCGCTACACAGCCGTATACTTTTTATAATTTTGTGGAATCGGGAACCTTGAAATATTTAACATAACGCGGATCGTCTGTCTCTGTCTCTTTCTAGATCGGAAGAATCGATGTTTCCCGGCAAACTATTGGGAGTTTAATTAAACTTTATACATGAAATTACTCGTTTTGATCCCCGCTACACAGCCGTATACTTTTTATAATTTTGTGGAATCGGGAACCTTGAAATATTTAACATAACGCGAATCGACTATCTCTGTCTCTTTCTAGATCGGAATAATCGATGTTTCCCGGCAAACTATTGCGAGATTAATTAAACTTTATACATGAAATTACTCGTTTTGATCCCCGCTACACAGCCGTATACTTTTTATAATTTTGTGGAATCGGGAACCTTGAAATATTTAACATAACGCGGATCGTCTGTCTCTGTCTCTTTCTAGATCGGAAGAATCGATGTTTCCCGGCAAACTATTGGGAGTTTAATTAAACTTTATACATGAAATTACTCGTTTTGATCCCCGCTACACAGCCGTATACTTTTTATAATTTTGTGGAATCGGGAACCTTGAAATATTTAACATAACGCGGATCGTCTGTCTCTGTCTCTTTCTAGATCGGAAGAATCGATGTTTCCCGGCAAACTATTGGGAGTTTAATTAAACTTTATACATGAAATTACTCGTTTTGATCCCCGCTACACAGCCGTATACTTTTTATAATTTTGTGGAATCGGGAACCTTGAAATATTTAACATAACGCGAATCGACTATCTCTGTCTCTTTCTAGATCGGAATAATCGATGTTTCCCGGCAAACTATTGCGAGATTAATTAAACTTTATACATGAAATTACTCGTTTTGATCCCCGCTACACAGCCGTATACTTTTTATAATTTTGTGGAATCGGGAACCTTGAAATATTTAACATAACGCGGATCGTCTGTCTCTGTCTCTTTCTAGATCGGAAGAATCGATGTTTCCCGGCAAACTATTGGGAGATTAATTAAACTTTATACATGAAATTACTCGTTTTGATCCCCGCTACACAGCCGTATACTTTTTATAATTTTGTGGAATCGGGAACCATGAAATATTTAACATAACGCGGATCGTCTGTCTCTGTCTCTTTCTAGATCGGAAGAATCGATGTTTCCCGGCAAACTATTGGGAGTTTAATTAAACTTTATACATGAAATTACTCGTTTTGATCCCCGCTACACAGCCGTATACTTTTTATAATTTTGTGGAATCGGGAACCTTGAAATATTTAACATAACGCGGATCGTCTGTCTCTGTCTCTTTCTAGATCGGAAGAATCGATGTTTCCCGGCAAACTATTGGGAGTTTAATTAAACTTTATACATGAAATTACTCGTTTTGATCCCCGCTACACAGCCGTATACTTTTTATAATTTTGTGGAATCGGGAACCATGAAATATTTAACATAACGCGGATCGTCTGTCTCTGTCTCTTTCTAGATCGGAAGAATCGATGTTTCCCGGCAAACTATTGGGAGTTTAATTAAACTTTATACATGAAATTACTCGTTTTGATCCCCGCTACACAGCCGTATACTTTTTATAATTTTGTGGAATCGGGAACCTTGAAATATTTAACATAACGCGGATCGTCTGTCTCTGTCTCTTTCTAGATCGGAATAATCGATGTTTCCCGGCAAACTATTGGGAGATTAATTAAACTTTATACATGAAATTACTCGTTTTGATCCCCGCTACACAGCCGTATACTTTTTATAATTTTGTGGAATCGGGAACCTTGAAATATTTAACATAACGCGGATCGTCTGTCTCTGTCTCTTTCTAGATCGGAATAATCGATGTTTCCCGGCAAACTATTGCGAGATTAATTAAACTTTATACATGAAATTACTCGTTTTGATCCCCGCTACACAGCCGTATACTTTTTATAATTTTGTGGAATCGGGAACCTTGAAATATTTAACATAACGCGGATCGTCTGTCTCTGTCTCTTTCTAGATCGGAAGAATCGATGTTTCCCGGCAAACTATTGGGAGATTAATTAAACTTTATACATGAAATTACTCGTTTTGATCCCCGCTACACAGCCGTATACTTTTTATAATTTTGTGGAATCGGGAACCTTGAAATATTTAACATAACGCGGATCGACTATCTCTGTCTCTTTCTAGATCGGAAGAATCGATGTTTCCCGGCAAACTATTGGGAGATTAATTAAACTTTATACATGAAATTACTCGTTTTGATCCCCGCTACACAGCCGTATACTTTTTATAATTTTGTGGAATCGGGAACCTTGAAATATTTAACATAACGCGGATCGACTATCTCTGTCTCTTTCTAGATCGGAAGAATCGATGTTTCCCGGCAAACTATTGGGAGATTAATTAAACTTTATACATGAAATTACTCGTTTTGATCCCCGCTACACAGCCGTATACTTTTTATA
>NW_027476107.1:1975000-1982500 GCF_051020955.1 Megalopta genalis
GCGTGAAATATCATTTTGCTTTTATTTGATATTAGTTGCAGGTGAGGAGTTATGTTTAATCTTGTGCCAAATTTGACACCGAGATATTTAACGGAGTTTTTCATTTTAAGTGAGCTGTTCCCGATCTTGACTGTGGGAGGTCTTCTAATATCTAGAAAGCCTTTTAGCAGAATCATTTCTGATTTCTGTGATGAAATTTGGAGTTTTTGTTCCCTACACCATTCTAAGATTGTGGCTGTGATGGAGTTTGCAGTTGTTTCCAACTGTAATCTAGAGTCTCCTGAAGTGAGGACTATTAGGTCGTCCGCGTAAGCAATGACTTTGTGGCCTAGACTATTTAGGCGATTTAGAAGTTCGTCGAATATTAAGTTCCAGAACATGGGTCCCAGGATAGAACCTTGAGGGCAACCTTTGTTTACTGATTTGCGGGATATGAAGCTAGAGGTGACTATCTCTGCTGTTCGGTCAGAGAGGTAACTTTGAATAACTTTGTATATATTTTGCGGACAATTTCTATTTTTTAGGTTCCAGAGGATGCTGGGCCACCATACCGAATCGAAAGCTCCTGAGATGTCGAAGAGCAGACCTATCATATATTTGTTCCGAGAGTAAGTTACATGTTTTCTTAATTCAACCATGGCGTCCTCTGTTGACCTTCCGGGTTTGAATCCGAATTGTCTATCAGAGGTGAGCTCATGGTTGTGCAGAAGGCAGTGGATCTTATTGGCCATAAGCTTTTCCAGAATTTTGCCGAGGACTGGGAGGAGAGAGATCGGCCTATAGGACTTAGGATCGCTCTCCTCTTTCTCTTTTCCTTTAAGTAGCACACGAATCTGAGCACGCTTCCATTGTTTTGGGAATACGCCGTGGGTTAGGCAATCATTAAACAGTTCTGTGATTTCCCCATGTAGGGTAGTCCAGGCCCGCTTAATGATTACGTTTTCTAGTCGGTCGTGTCCGGGGGCTTTATTCGGTTTAAGGGATTTTACTATTGTGGCTATGTCTGTTTTTAAGAATGGGGGAGAATTTTCCGTGGCTGGAGGTGACGACGTCTCCAGTCGGATGTTAATTTGTCTGTTTGTTTCGTTGGTCGTGTTATCGTCTGGAACTAGGTGGGCTAAGAGTTTGTCTATTGTGTCGCGTAGTGTGATTGTTTGTTCACCTTGTATTTGTATACTTTCGCATACTTTGTCTGCTTTTAGTTTTTTGTTTGCTATTTTGTATGTTATTCCCCATGCGTTTTCGTTTCCTTCCTTGGAGACGAAGTTTCTCCAGCTTTTGAGTTTCGCGGATCTAATTTTTGATATATATTTATTTCGGAGGGTTCGATAAGACTCTCCTAAGGATTGCCTTACCGATTTCGTTTTTGTTCTTTGATAGATACGTCTTGCCTCAGTGACCTCTTTTCCAAGTTTGCTTAGTTGCGGAGTCCACCAAGGGACGGATTTCGGGAAGCGTGTTTTTTGCGGGATGGATTGTTCTGCTGCTGTTATGATTTTATTTTCTATTTTCGCGGCGAGTGATTCTGGAGTTGAGGTTTCTAAGGGGGGCGGGTCGTTTGTAGTTTTGTTGGAGAGACAGTGGTGAAATTTGTCCCAGTCTGCTTTTTTAACGTTGAACCTATTGGTTCTGACTGGTCGGCTAGAAGTGTGGAATAGTTGGATGGAATAGGTTATTAGACTGTGGTCGCTCGTGGTCGTACTGTCATGTACCGACCAACACCTGATTTTGTCGAATGAGTTTGCACACGCTAGAGTGAGATCAATGTTAGAAGTTCCTCTAGGTGTGTTGAATGTGAAGGTTGCGGAAGGCTTATTAACTACGAAGAGTCTGTGTTGGGAGATGAAATCTTCCATTGTCTCTCCTCGAGGATCTGTGCGTTTGCTGAACCAGAGGGGGGAGTTCGCGTTTGAATCTAAGCTAATTATTATTTTATGCCCCTTGAGAGTTGTAATTGCTTTATCTAGGTGGGCTAAGTATGAGTCTATGTTTTCGCAAAATTGGAGATACGCGTTGATTATGTAGAATCTGTCGTCTTTCGTGCAGATTTCTACGCATGTGCAATGGGTGTTGCTTATTTGTGCGATCTTAAGGGCTTCTATTTCGGTGTTGAAAATAACTATTGCTGATTTAATTTTGTCCGCGGTAGAGATTTTTGAAAAGCGTTTTTTGTCGGTTATGATTTTTGTAGTAATTCCGAAGCCTGGGATGGAGTTCGCGTTACTGTAGGGCTCCTGAAGCAAGAGTATATCTATCTTTTTGTTTGTCGCTATCTGTCTGAGTTCGTCAGTTACTGTCTTAGAACCTCCGGCGTTTATTTGTGCTACTTTTAGGATTCGCGTGCTACTTGTGTTGCGTCTAGTGGATACTTGGCCTATTTTAAGGGTGGGCATGGATTGGGAGTGGTTAGGTTTATAAACCATAATCCGTGCGAGCGAGGACCTGATTTATAGCAGCGATGTATGCCGGACATTCGCTGTGGGTGACAGAGTGGGTGGCGGGTTTGCCGGTTTTCTGGCAATTATGGCAGCAGGACGGTTTGGCCTTGTTTGGGCATGTTTTGAAAGTGTGGTCTTGCTCGGCGCAATGACCACAAATGTCTTTCTCGGCGCGGCAGTATTTCGTCGTGTGACCGAAGCTGTGGCACTTGTAACAGCGGGTCGCCGCGATGTAATCGTTGACGCGGCAACAATTCCATGCGACGTAGACTCGCTCTTTCTTGACGAGGATGTCGCGGGCCTGTTTAGACACTTCTAGAATCCAGTTGCATCTATCTCTGTTTTTGTCGCCTGATTTAAATGCGAGTTTGATCTGTTGGGAAATAGATTTTTCGGGGCCGTCGAGATTCTGGTTGACGATAGCCTTAAGTGTGGCTTCGTCACTCTCGAGTTTCGGGACGTCGTACAATATTATTCTGGGATTTTTCTTTAGCGGGGCTCCTACTATTAGGCCGGCAGCTTTCAACTGCGCGTTGCCTTGAAGGGTGGTTAGGTCAGAATTTTTAGAGGACTCGACTAGGATCCCGTTGCCCTGGATCCTCCTGATGCTCTTTATTTGCAATTTGTTCTCGGAAGGGGAAACGAGCTTCAGGACTGCTTCCTTGGTCTTCTCACTGGATTCGAAGACCTTGGGATCCTGTGGAAGGATCGTGATCGCGCTAGGAGGGTTCTGTTTTAAATTTGAAAGAGCCGCAGTTTTGGAGCGGACTCCGACTCTTTCGGCGTAGGTGGTGGGTCGGGAGGGTTCTTTCGAGACTTGACACTTTTCAGTGACTGTCTCGAGGGTCTTGCGCTGCATTTTATTTTCGGAGGTGATGGCGTGGATTTGGCCCTCGAGGTTACTGCAGCGGAGGAGGGACGCTCCAAGGATACTTTGCAGTTTCGCGAGTTTACTGGCGATAAACTGCGATGCTTCGGGATAGAGACCGTTGTCCTGGTCCATTAAGAAGTTCAATAAGGCCATTGAGACCTTTTCGGATTTTAAGCGAAGTTCGTTCGCGGTGAGATCGGGGGAGGGAGTGACGGCGGCCGTCTTGCTGCTGTTGTTTTGCGGATTGTTGGGGGCAGGTGTGACCGGGGGCGGAGAAGGGGCTTCGGATTTTCTCCGGGTTTTGGGGGGCTTTTGAGAGGGCACGTTGGTTAGCGGGGTGTCAGAGTCTAATTCTGCGTCGGAGACTATTCTACGTTTATTTTTTCTGTTGCGTTTACTTACTTTGATGTAGCCCTCTGTATCGGATGTATCGGCTTCCATCCTGTCTGTTGTGGTCGGCTGGCGAGGTGGTGGGTTTGTCGGCTGGCGGTTGGCTGCTGGGCTGGCGTCCAGGTCGTCTAGGAGTTGCACACGGATTTTTTTCTTCGGATTTTTGGAAACTCACACGTGAAAAATAATGTACGTATCAAGAAATTTGCGCGTAACTAGGGACGGTTGCTAAGGAGTTTTCGCGGAGGAATGTACTACAGGCCGAGAAACCGTTACTTTTACCGTTAAGCGGTACCGTTACCTGGCCGGCGACCCTTGTAATCCGGGACGGCGCAGGTAGTCAAAATTTACGGACGCGAACAATTTAAAGTAAATGTTTATGCTTATAACTTTTTTAACGTTAAAACAATCAACAAATGAACTGCACAAGGTTGTTGTTGGTAAAAAACACTGCACGTTGATACAAAAAATTTTTAATTTTTGTCACTTTTAAACTACCGTTTACGAAACGACGCGGATTAACTTCGGAGCGACTTGTCGCACGTCCGTTCACCACGGCGGTTGAGAGCGGAGTCCAGTAGATAGGGACAGATGGGAATCTCGTTAATCCATTCATGCGCGTCACTAATTAGATGACGAGGCATTTGGCTATAACATTTGTTAGGCGAGTTGTATTTCGCAACAATATTTCCAGTGTATTTTGCTTGCGGCCCGCTGGTAGGCATACCATTTATATGATAAATCGACGCTATTCAAAAGGCGTAGTAATTAGTGACGCGATGTAAATAAAACTAAAGAAATAATTTTTTTTTTTTTAATGGATCAATACAACAATTTATAATAATGGATTAATATAACAAAAGAATCAATAAAACTTTTTTTTTTTTTTTTTTTTTTTTTTTTTTTTTTTTTTTTTTTTTTTTTATATTTTTTTTATTTTTATTATTGTAGGAATTGATTTTATTTGCGCGAGGATGTTCAGAGCGGGTCCGAGTATAACCCGTCAATGCACGCGGATGTTATGTCGCGGCCTCCTCCACACAGAGCTCATGAATTGCCGGTGGATAGATACACCCCATTGTAGGGCGGTAGTGCAAATAATTTGTTTCAGCCTGTGTGATAGACCAAACTCTCTGATTATATCATCGCCGGAATCAAGCCAACAACCACGAGCGCCAACCACGAGCGGCATCACCTCCACATGAGACACGCGGTACGTATTTTTAATCTTTTCGACTAGATCCGGTGTACTGTATTTGTCCTTTTTGATATTGTACGCATTTAACAGTGATGTCTGTTTAGTCTCGTAGGCTACTGTTGTTTCAATTACATATGCGGTATCATTGTCTATTGTTATCAAGTCTGGTACGTATCTATTTTCTTTGGTAGTAAAACGGGGAATTTGTTCTATCTTGGTTTTTGTTTTTTCGATTGCAGTTTTGATTATTTTGTTCACATTGTCATGTCTATTGATGCGTGTATAATGCGTAACCGGACATCGCTGTAATATGTGGTATAAGGATTCGCGTGTCCCTGCGCAGGATGGATTGCGGCAATCGGTATCTTTCATATAGGGGGCTCCCTTGGTGGGGAGTAACCCAATCCTTAGGTTGATTGCTCCGATATAGTCTCGACCCTTCCAGAAATTAGGTGGGTTGTATATCCACGAAGATACGCCTGGGGTCATCAGGGCGAGACCAGAGCCTAGCGCGGAGCGATGGAGTTGCTCGGACCAATGTTTACGAATCATTTGTTTAGATGGTGTCGCGATGCTCCCAAGGATATTGTTGAGCTTTCGCATTATATGTTGGACTATCGAAGATTCCATAACGCACTGTATCTCGCTGTCGCCACGGGCTCTCAAGCGCTCCAATCGGCGTAAGTACATAGCGGCAATGTGGATTGTAAGCGATGGAATGCCTAGTCCACCGCTGCTTAAAGGAGCATGTATATATGGAGTTGGTGTGGTAGTTGGTAAGTGTAGTATATTTTTTACAAATTTTATTATGCAATTATCTATGTACTTTAATTTTTTTTTGTTTATGTCCATTGTTTGCAGACTATGGTGAAGACGAGGAATGAGGTACCTGTGCAGTATGTTCAGTTTCTGCCATGGTTTTAAAGGACTAGTTTTAAGATTTTTGAGCATGCCTTCAAGCTTTGATGGAGATGGAGAGATAGCACCGCGGTATCTATATACATGGCCGAGGTATTTAAATTGTGACGCGACACCCAATGTTGGGATCGGGCTTTTATTAATCTGCAGTTTGGGCCGCGTATCAACTACGAGCCTTTTCGTTCCAGGGACGCGTAGATTCTGTAAGATGGCGCATTTAGATGGGTTCACTTGCAGCCCGTGTTTGTGGAAGAATTTCTCGACGATCCGGATATTACTTCGCATCGCACTGGGAGTGGGAGCCACCATCACGATGTCATCGGCAAAAGCTAATGCCCGTATCCTGGTGCCTCCCACATCAACACCCTCACACTCATTAAGTTGTATCATGAGCTGGTCTAGCACTAAATTAAATAGGAAACCGGACATGGGATCACCCTGTTTCACGCCGCGTTTTATAGGTATAGGATTGGATCGGGATCCGTGGCATTCGAGTATTGTGGTTATGTCGTTATAATTGTTTTCGATGTATTCTATTGTATGAGCGTCTACGTTTTTTCTGATTAGTGCGTCTATTATTGAAATGATGTTAACAGAGTCAAATGCTTTAGCTAAATCTATAGATAGTATAGTGAAAGGTTTCGATTTTTCGCGGCTTAATTTAATTAGTGTTTGTAGGATGGTACTATTAGCCATTATCCCGTCGGTTCTCGTGAAGCCTCTTTGCGTGTGAAACAGAGGTATTTCATTCTCAAGGCGCGACACGATGATTTTATTTAGTAGGCGCAGTATATGACTTGAGATGGTTATGGGCCGCCATTGTTTTGGGTCCATCAAGTCGCCGGATTTAGGTAACAGTGTTGTTCTGTTCGATCTTAGCACAGAGGGTAACGTCTTCATTCCCCATACAATATTCAATAGTGCACACAGCTCCTTGCGTGGCATTTGCCTAAGAGTCGATCGATCAATTCCGTCGGTGCCTGGAGCGGATTGTTTCATCCTGGTAAGTTGCTCGTGTATCTCGGTCGGTGATATCGGATTTGAAAGGTTGATATTACTATTGGTATCTGTTTTTCGCTTCTGAGGTTTCCATTCGACATCCTTGTGTTCAAATAGTTTAGAATAATATTCTTCAAATGATTCTATCGTCGGAGATTCTGTAATGTTGAGTGGGTTTCCGGTAATTATATGCTCAGCCAATTGGGTTGGGTTTTTGTTATAGAGTTTTTGGAATCTGGCGTAATCAGTCGCTATCCTTTTAGCGCGGTTGCCTTTTCTTTTATTACTTTCATTGCATTTATTGCTATGCTTGTTCTTTTTACTGTTATTTTTATTCTTGTTTTCGTTCTGATAGTTATTTAATTTATTTTTATTATTTTTATCGTCTATTGTATTTATAACTCTGTTGTTGCTTGTATTGTTTTTATTGTATTTATTATTTTTATTTTGTTTATTGCTTTTATTATATTTATTTTTCTTGTTACTAGTTTTATGGGTTTTATCTACTGAGTTACTATTTTCATTGTATTCATCGGTTTCATCAGCGAGCGAAGCAACATATGATGTTAAGTTTTCTATGTATTGGTCCATCATTAACATAGTGTCTTCAGAAGGTGTGTTAGACAGGGCATTTTCAATAATTTCTGCCATGTGATGGCCTACTTGTACTTTAAGTTCAGCCAGGA
>NW_027476107.1:1992500-2000000 GCF_051020955.1 Megalopta genalis
ATGCTTAATCCCTATGTAAAAACGTTAGTTAAGCAAGAATATCGTATTTTTAAAAAAATCTAATGATAGGATTTCCCAGAAAATTGAAAAAACCGTAAAATGTCAAGAGTAAAGTGCCATTTTCTGACATTAGATTTCGTTCTAAATGCTTAATCCCTATGTAAAAAAGTTATTTAAGCAAGAATATGTTATTGAATAAAATGAGAAAAATTTATTTTAGCCGTAAATCGAAAATAATGGATCGAGCGAATCGGTCGATTGCGCCGAGACGCGCTATGATGCAACAGACGAGCGATTGGAACGCCCGAATATTTTCAAAGTCCCAACGTACCGATCAAGAGTAAAGTACCATTTTCCTACATTAGATTTCGTTCTAAATGCTTAATCCCTATGTAAAAACGTTAGTTAAGCAAGAATATCGTATTTTTAAAAAAATCTAATGATAGGATTTCCCAGAAAATTGAAAAAACCGTAAAATGTCAAGAGTAAAGTGCCATTTTCTGACATTAGATTTCGTTCTAAATGCTTAATCCCTATGTAGAAACGTTAGTTAAGCAAGAATATCGTATTTTTAAAAAAATCTAATGATAGGATTTTTCAGAAAATTGAAAAAACCGTAAAATGTCAAGAGTAAAGTGCCCTTATTTTAAACAATGTATCGTTCTAAATGCTTAATCCCTATGTAAAAAAGTTATTTTAGCAGGAATATGTTATTGAAAAAAATTAGAAAAATTTATTTTAGCCGTAAATCGAAAATAATGGGGACACCGGAGCTGTTCGAAGCGCCGAGCGCGCCGCGTACGCCCGAATATTTTCAAAGTCCCAACGTACCGATCAAGAGTAAAGTACCATTTTCCTACATTAGATTTCGTTCTAAATACTTAATCCCTATGTAAAAACGTTAGTTAAGCAAGAATATCGTATTTTTAAAAAAATCTAATGATAGGATTTCCCAGAAAATTGAAAAAACCGAAAAATGTCAAGAGTAAAGTGCCATTTTCTGACATTAGATTTCGTTCTAAATGCTTAATCCCTATGTAGAAACGTTAGTTAAGCAAGAATATCGTATTTTTAAAAAAATCTAATGATAGGATTTTTCAGAAAATTGAAAAAACCGTAAAATGTCAAGAGTAAAGTGCCCTTATTTTAAACAATGTATCGTTCTAAATGCTTAATCCCTATGTAAAAAAGTTATTTAAGCAAGAATATGTTATTGAATAAAATGAGAAAAATTTATTTTAGCCGTAAATCGAAAATAATGGATCGAGCGAATCGGTCGATTGCGCCGAGACGCGCTATGATGCAACAGACGAGCGATTGGAACGCCCGAATATTTTCAAAGTCCCAACGTACCGATCAAGAGTAAAGTACCATTTTCCTACATTAGATTTCGTTCTAAATGCTTAATCCCTATGTAAAAACGTTAGTTAAGCAAGAATATCGTATTTTTAAAAAAATCTAATGATAGGATTTCCCAGAAAATTGAAAAAACCGAAAAATGTCAAGAGTAAAGTGCCATTTTCTGACATTAGATTTCGTTCTAAATGCTTAATCCCTATGTAGAAACGTTAGTTAAGCAAGAATATCGTATTTTTAAAAAAATCTAATGATAGGATTTTTCAGAAAATTGAAAAAACCGTAAAATGTCAAGAGTAAAGTGCCCTTATTTTAAACAATGTATCGTTCTAAATGCTTAATCCCTATGTAAAAAAGTTATTTAAGCAAGAATATGTTATTGAATAAAATGAGAAAAATTTATTTTAGCCGTAAATCGAAAATAATGGATCGAGCGAATCGGTCGATTGCGCCGAGACGCGCTATGATGCAACAGACGAGCGATTGGAACGCCCGAATATTTTCTAAGTGCCAACGTACCGATCAAGAGTAAAGTACCATTTTCCTACATTAGATTTCGTTCTAAATGCTTAATCCCTATGTAAAAACGTTAGTTAAGCAAGAATATCGTATTTTTAAAAAAATCTAATGATAGGATTTCCCAGAAAATTGAAAAAACCGAAAAATGTCAAGAGTAAAGTGCCATTTTCTGACATTAGATTTCGTTCTAAATGCTTAATCCCTATGTAGAAACGTTAGTTAAGCAAGAATATCGTATTTTTAAAAAAATCTAATGATAGGATTTTTCAGAAAATTGAAAAAACCGTAAAATGTCAAGAGTAAAGTGCCCTTATTTTAAACAATGTATCGTTCTAAATGCTTAATCCCTATGTAAAAAAGTTATTTTAGCAGGAATATGTTATTGAAAAAAATTAGAAAAATTTATTTTAGCCGTAAATCGAAAATAATGGGGACACCGGAGCTGTTCGAAGCGCCGAGCGCGCCGCGTACGCCCGAATATTTTCAAAGTCCCAACGTACCGATCAAGAGTAAAGTACCATTTTCCTACATTAGATTTCGTTCTAAATACTTAATCCCTATGTAAAAACGTTAGTTAAGCAAGAATATCGTATTTTTAAAAAAATCTAATGATAGGATTTCCCAGAAAATTGAAAAAACCGAAAAATGTCAAGAGTAAAGTGCCATTTTCTGACATTAGATTTCGTTCTAAATGCTTAATCCCTATGTAGAAACGTTAGTTAAGCAAGAATATCGTATTTTTAAAAAAATCTAATGATAGGATTTTTCAGAAAATTGAAAAAACCGTAAAATGTCAAGAGTAAAGTGCCCTTATTTTAAACAATGTATCGTTCTAAATGCTTAATCCCTATGTAAAAAAGTTATTTTAGCAGGAATATGTTATTGAAAAAAAATAGAAAAATTTATTTTAGCCGTAAATCGAAAATAATGGGGACACCGGAGCTGTTCGAAGCGCCGAGCGCGCCGCGTACGCCCGAATATTTTCAAAGTCCCAACGTACCGATCAAGAGTAAAGTACCATTTTCCTACATTAGATTTCGTTCTAAATACTTAATCCCTATGTAAAAACGTTAGTTAAGCAAGAATATCGTATTTTTAAAAAAATCTAATGATAGGATTTCCCAGAAAATTGAAAAAACCGAAAAATGTCAAGAGTAAAGTGCCATTTTCTGACATTAGATTTCGTTCTAAATGCTTAATCCCTATGTAGAAACGTTAGTTAAGCAAGAATATCGTATTTTTAAAAAAATCTAATGATAGGATTTTTCAGAAAATTGAAAAAACCGTAAAATGTCAAGAGTAAAGTGCCCTTATTTTAAACAATGTATCGTTCTAAATGCTTAATCCCTATGTAAAAAAGTTATTTAAGCAAGAATATGTTATTGAATAAAATGAGAAAAATTTATTTTAGCCGTAAATCGAAAATAATGGATCGAGCGAATCGGTCGATTGCGCCGAGACGCGCTATGATGCAACAGACGAGCGATTGGAACGCCCGAATATTTTCAAAGTCCCAACGTACCGATCAAGAGTAAAGTACCATTTTCCTACATTAGATTTCGTTCTAAATGCTTAATCCCTATGTAAAAACGTTAGTTAAGCAAGAATATCGTATTTTTAAAAAAATCTAATGATAGGATTTCCCAGAAAATTGAAAAAACCGAAAAATGTCAAGAGTAAAGTGCCATTTTCTGACATTAGATTTCGTTCTAAATGCTTAATCCCTATGTAGAAACGTTAGTTAAGCAAGAATATCGTATTTTTAAAAAAATCTAATGATAGGATTTTTCAGAAAATTGAAAAAACCGTAAAATGTCAAGAGTAAAGTGCCCTTATTTTAAACAATGTATCGTTCTAAATGCTTAATCCCTATGTAAAAAAGTTATTTAAGCAAGAATATGTTATTGAATAAAATGAGAAAAATTTATTTTAGCCGTAAATCGAAAAAAAGGCTGTTCGTTTCTCTGTCTCTCTCGCGCGATCGAACTATCGATGTTTCCCGACAAACTATTGGGAGTTTAATTAAACTTTATACATGAAATTACGCGTTCTGATCCCTGCTACACAGCCGTATACTTTTTATAATTTTGTGGAATCGGGAACCTTGAAATATTTAACATAACGCGGATCGTCTGTCTCTGTCTCTTTCTAGATCGGAAGAATCGATGTTTCCCGGCAAACTATTGGGAGTTTAATTAAACTTTATACATGAAATTACTCGTTTTGATCCCCGCTACACAGCCGTATACTTTTTATAATTTTGTGGAATCGGGAACCTTGAAATATTTAACATAACGCGGATCGTCTGTCTCTGTCTCTTTCTAGATCGGAAGAATCGATGTTTCCCGGCAAACTATTGGGAGTTTAATTAAACTTTATACATGAAATTACTCGTTTTGATCCCCGCTACACAGCCGTATACTTTTTATAATTTTGTGGAATCGGGAACCTTGAAATATTTAACATAACGCGAATCGACTATCTCTGTCTCTTTCTAGATCGGAATAATCGATGTTTCCCGGCAAACTATTGCGAGATTAATTAAACTTTATACATGAAATTACTCGTTTTGATCCCCGCTACACAGCCGTATACTTTTTATAATTTTGTGGAATCGGGAACCTTGAAATATTTAACATAACGCGGATCGTCTGTCTCTGTCTCTTTCTAGATCGGAAGAATCGATGTTTCCCGGCAAACTATTGGGAGTTTAATTAAACTTTATACATGAAATTACTCGTTTTGATCCCCGCTACACAGCCGTATACTTTTTATAATTTTGTGGAATCGGGAACCTTGAAATATTTAACATAACGCGAATCGACTATCTCTGTCTCTTTCTAGATCGGAATAATCGATGTTTCCCGGCAAACTATTGCGAGATTAATTAAACTTTATACATGAAATTACTCGTTTTGATCCCCGCTACACAGCCGTATACTTTTTATAATTTTGTGGAATCGGGAACCTTGAAATATTTAACATAACGCGGATCGTCTGTCTCTGTCTCTTTCTAGATCGGAAGAATCGATGTTTCCCGGCAAACTATTGGGAGATTAATTAAACTTTATACATGAAATTACTCGTTTTGATCCCCGCTACACAGCCGTATACTTTTTATAATTTTGTGGAATCGGGAACCATGAAATATTTAACATAACGCGGATCGTCTGTCTCTGTCTCTTTCTAGATCGGAAGAATCGATGTTTCCCGGCAAACTATTGGGAGTTTAATTAAACTTTATACATGAAATTACTCGTTTTGATCCCCGCTACACAGCCGTATACTTTTTATAATTTTGTGGAATCGGGAACCTTGAAATATTTAACATAACGCGGATCGTCTGTCTCTGTCTCTTTCTAGATCGGAAGAATCGATGTTTCCCGGCAAACTATTGGGAGTTTAATTAAACTTTATACATGAAATTACTCGTTTTGATCCCCGCTACACAGCCGTATACTTTTTATAATTTTGTGGAATCGGGAACCATGAAATATTTAACATAACGCGGATCGTCTGTCTCTGTCTCTTTCTAGATCGGAAGAATCGATGTTTCCCGGCAAACTATTGGGAGTTTAATTAAACTTTATACATGAAATTACTCGTTTTGATCCCCGCTACACAGCCGTATACTTTTTATAATTTTGTGGAATCGGGAACCTTGAAATATTTAACATAACGCGGATCGTCTGTCTCTGTCTCTTTCTAGATCGGAATAATCGATGTTTCCCGGCAAACTATTGGGAGATTAATTAAACTTTATACATGAAATTACTCGTTTTGATCCCCGCTACACAGCCGTATACTTTTTATAATTTTGTGGAATCGGGAACCTTGAAATATTTAACATAACGCGGATCGTCTGTCTCTGTCTCTTTCTAGATCGGAATAATCGATGTTTCCCGGCAAACTATTGGGAGATTAATTAAACTTTATACATGAAATTACTCGTTTTGATCCCCGCTACACAGCCGTATACTTTTTATAATTTTGTGGAATCGGGAACCTTGAAATATTTAACATAACGCGGATCGTCTGTCTCTGTCTCTTTCTAGATCGGAAGAATCGATGTTTCCCGGCAAACTATTGGGAGATTAATTAAACTTTATACATGAAATTACTCGTTTTGATCCCCGCTACACAGCCGTATACTTTTTATAATTTTGTGGAATCGGGAACCTTGAAATATTTAACATAACGCGGATCGACTATCTCTGTCTCTTTCTAGATCGGAAGAATCGATGTTTCCCGGCAAACTATTGGGAGATTAATTAAACTTTATACATGAAATTACTCGTTTTGATCCCCGCTACACAGCCGTATACTTTTTATAATTTTGTGGAATCGGGAACCTTGAAATATTTAACATAACGCGGATCGACTATCTCTGTCTCTTTCTAGATCGGAAGAATCGATGTTTCCCGGCAAACTATTGGGAGATTAATTAAACTTTATACATGAAATTACTCGTTTTGATCCCCGCTACACAGCCGTATACTTTTTATAATTTTGTGGAATCGGGAACCTTGAAATATTTAACATAACGCGGATCGACTATCTCTGTCTCTTTCTAGATCGGAATAATCGATGTTTCCCGGCAAACTATTGGGAGATTAATTAAACTTTATACATGAAATTACTCGTTTTGATCCCCGCTACACAGCCGTATACTTTTTATAATTTTGTGGAATCGGGAACCTTGAAATATTTAACATAACGCGGATCGTCTGTCTCTGTCTCTTTCTAGATCGGAATAATCGATGTTTCCCGGCAAACTATTGGGAGATTAATTAAACTTTATACATGAAATTACTCGTTTTGATCCCCGCTACACAGCCGTATACTTTTTATAATTTTGTGGAATCGGGAACCTTGAAATATTTAACATAACGCGGATCGTCTGTCTCTGTCTCTTTCTAGATCGGAAGAATCGATGTTTCCCGGCAAACTAATGGGAGTTTAATTAAACTTTATGCATCAAATCATTCAGTTTGACTCCTGCAACAAAACCACTGAAATTGCGCTCGAAATGCGGTGCGACGGGTCGGCGCGTCTGCACTGTGCGACAGCTAGTCAAAACGTCCGAACAGCGTATTGTTTTCGATCTCTTGGTATAATATTCGTATTCCTTGCTGTGTATAGCTTCCGATCGATTATTGCAATGGTCAAAATTCCAGCGGCGTAATGCTTTCCATAAGATTACATTAATATAACCAGCGGCATATTGCTTTCTATCTTGTAATGAAAATTTTATAACCAAGTACCAACGGCGTATTGCTTTCGTTCGGATAATGGAGATTTTACAACCAAGTACCAGCGGTTTCTGTCTTATAATTAAATTATTATAATAAAATAAAGTACCAGCGGCGTGTTACTTTCGTTCGGATAATGGAGATTTTACAACCAAGTACCAGCGGTTTCTGTCTTATAATTAAATTATTATAATAAAATAAGGTACCAGCGGCGTGTTACTTTCGTTCGGATAATGGAGATTTTACAACCAAGTACCAGCGGTTTCTGTCTTATAATTAAATTATTATAATAAAATAAAGTACCAGCGGCGTGTTACTTTCGTTCGGATAATGGAGATTTTACAACCAAGTACCAGCGGTTTCTGTCTTATAA
>NW_027476107.1:2005000-2007500 GCF_051020955.1 Megalopta genalis
GTACTTTTATTGTTGCGCCGGAGTGTGCTTATCACTTTCTCTACACGGAGTTTATTTGCCTGGAGCTTGTATACGATGCCCCAGGGCTCCGTGTTCCCGTTCGACGTCACGAAGTTTTGCCAGCTTTCCCGTTTCGTCCTCTTCACCTTCCTACTGTAGTTCCGCAACGAAGTACGGTATTCCTGCAGTTTTTGGAGGCGGGAGGGTCCGTCTATCGTCTTCTGGAAGGCACGCCTCTGCCTGTACACGGCCTTTTTGAGCTTTGTTAGCTCTTTGGTCCACCACGGGTTGGACTTTCTAAATTTTCTCTTCTTAGGCATTGACGCGGTGCAGGCGTCAGTGATGACGGCTGTGAGCGTCTCTGCCATCCTATTTACATCTTCCACCGACTCCAAACTCAGGACTTCGAGCCTCGACCGTGAGTGGTCGGACAGGGCCTCCGAGAACCGCTCCCAATCCGCTCGACGAGTGTCGAACCGAGAGTTCGTTGCTCCCTGATTTCCCGTCGCGGCCCTAGGTACCCGCAGCCGGATGTCGATGGCGTTATGATCGCTAGTCGTCCATTCGCTTCTTATCCTCCATTCCTTAATATAGGGCGTCATGGAGGGGGATGCCAAGGTAACGAGGCATTTGGCTATTTTTTTTTTTTTTTTTTTTTTTTTTTTTTTTTTTTTTTTTTTTTTTTTTTTTTTTTTTTTTTTCCGGGGATACGAGCCGGTGACTGGTGGCCGCATTGCCCCGTTATTACGCCTATATGGTAGGCGGCACCAATTAGTTCCCCCTTTCCGGTCCCTTACCCGATGCCCGACCGGTCGAACCGCGTAGGTGTTAGGCGGTTCGTCCGCATAGATGTCCTGCGGTTAAACAATCCCCAGGCTGCCAATCCTCCGACCAAGACCCTCGAGGCGATCACCTTGAGGTCACGCTGGCCCATCAATCCCGCGCCCAGTAGGCCCCTGCATGACTTCGCGCTCCATAGTCCTCTCAGCGACAAAGTGGCAGAGAATACGCTGACATCCTCCGTGCCGTTGCTAGAAGCAACTGCACGTCGGAAGCTGGCGTTGTCAGCGTAATACTGGACCTTACGCTTATGCGCAAGATCCAGGATTGTCTGTTCACTAACCACTTGCGCATCGAGGACCATGCACTCACCGTCCTTGCATGCTACCAAATCTGGCTTTCTCATTCCCTCATCGGTGGGGATCTTCGGCTCGCGCGCTACCTGAAAACCCCTTTGCACTAAACCACGTGCAAGATAGTCGACTACAGCGTCGTGCCTTCTTATCCGCCCATCATGGGTGCGGTGGCACTGCTGTAGGACGTGGTTAAGGGTTTCAGGCACCGCGCAGCCAGCCCTGCAGAGCCTGTCCTGTCTTCGGCCCCTAGATGTTCGGGACCTAGTCGGAAGGGCGTTGATCCGCAACTTGCAGGAGTTGACGAAGTCTCGTCCTGACAAGAAGCGGGTCCCCTCCGCGACCCATCTGTGCTGCCCCGGGACCCTCTTCGACTCTTTCAAAGCGCTGCCATCGACACTCCCGTGAAGAGCATTCGCCCAACGGCGCGCTTCCCTCTCGGGAGTGTCGATGACCTCGCCGTGATCCATCAGGCGTTGCTGCGCCTTCTGGATCTCGAGTCGAAGATAGTCCCCTGGCAGCCCAGACGCGGCCTCAGAAGACAAGGACAGTTCCTTCAGGCGGCTAAGCCGAATCCTGGGCATACTCCACCGAAGCGAAGCAATACCCAGGCCTCCCGAACCGATGGCGGAATGGAAATAGGCCTTAGGTGTATCGGCCGGTAAATTGAGCCACTTTCTCACCGCATAGTTACTCCCGCCGTTTACCCGCGCTTTTTTGAATTTCTTCACGTTGACATTCAGAGCACTGGGCAGAAATCACATTGCGTCAACACCCGTGGGGGCCATCGCAATGCTTTGTTTTAATTAGACAGTCGGATTCCCCTAGTCCGTGCCAGTTCTGAGCTGAGCGTTGAATGGCGGCCGAAGAGGACGACCGCACCGATGGGAAACGCCACGGAAGCCTCGCAGCAAGGAAGATCCGCGGGAGGCCAAGGCACGGGACCGAGCTCGGATCCCAGCCACGAGAGCCGTTCACCTCGCCCAGGCCCGGCACGTCAGCCAGACCCGCTTCCCGACCAAGCCCGACACGCCCCGCTCCTCAGAGCCAATCCTTATCCCGAAGTTACGGATCCAATTTGCCGACTTCCCTTACCTACATTAATCTATCGACTAGAGGCTCTTTACCTTGGAGACCTGCTGCGGATATGGGTACGAACCGGCGCGACACCTCCACGTGGCCCTCTCCTGGATTTTCAAGGTCCGAGGGGATGATCCGGACACCGCCGCAACTGCGGTGCTCTTCGCGTTCCAAACCCTATCTCCCTGCTAGAGGTTTCCAGGGAACTCGAACGCTTATACAGAAAAGAAAACTCTCCCCGGATCTCCCGACGGCGTCTCCAGGTCATTTTGGGTTACCCCGACGAA
>NW_027476107.1:2010000-2025000 GCF_051020955.1 Megalopta genalis
TTGAAGAGAACAAAAAGATATATGGGGCGACCGACAAACGGTTTTCCCGTAGAACCAGACTCGCGATTGCGTTGACACACACATCATAGCCACACCAATAGAAGAGTTTTAGGACGGTAACCCGGGTGGGGTGTTCTTTACTCAGAATATGTGCAACATCGGATCTATATAGCCATCGATACAATTCGTACACAAATGTGTCGTACGAAGAGAGAGACTTTTTTTCCTCTGGCAACATAACGGTAAGAGACATCCTTCCACACTCATAGGTTCCACTCCCTGGGGCTATGATATATATATATACATATAAATTCAAATTCGAAGCAACGGTCACAATTCTACTCTATATTTTTGCGGGTTATGTGTTCTTTCGTTCAATTTCTTTCATGCGTTCGTTCGATCTCTGTACACAGTCTTCACATAGGACAGACTCGTGTAGTACGCTTTCGTGGGTTAAACCCATCTCGTTTCATTTCAGGCGACGTCGGGAGCGCGTTGAAAATGTACCAGTGAAATCTCGATAGTTCTACGGATACGAATCGTCCCGAAAAAGATTTTGTCACCGCTTCGAAGCGGTGTTTCAGACGGGCGGACGTATATAAAACATATACGACACACGACACCGCCTTCCACACTCACGCTAGTTCGAACACGATTTCCATCTCTCTCGAAGACTGTTAGACGTACGTAAAATTTCTCAATATTCATAGGACCGCGACAAACGCCGACGAAGCGCCCATCATTCGCTCGTACGTATATAGGCAACAAGTGCCATCAACGCAAGCAGTTTATAAGTACGTAAACGACCCTCAGCCAGGCGTGGTCCAGGAATTGTATCCGTGGACCGCAATGTGCGTTCGAAATGTCGATGTTCATGTGTCCTGCAGTTCACACGTTGACGCGCAATTAGCTGCGTTCTTCATCGACCCACGAGCCAAGTGATCCACCGTTCAGGGTAATTTTTCCCTTTTATTCTCTCATATATATAATGTGTATTTGCTATCCACCACATTTTTGTGTTATATTTCGGAACAAGCCGATACCCGAAGAGCTCCAACCAGCGCGCGAAGGAGATTCGGGAGTCGTCGTACAACGACATAATTGTCCCTTAAAGAACGAGATATTTCCGTCGAAACCATATATATATGTACGAGCAAATCCAAAACCACTGTTTTCTTGCAAGTTCGACGGTCGGAGCGAATAGAACATTGAAAAGCCTTCTATCGAAGAAACACAGAGAGTATATCACCTCCAAAAACGACGGGGATATGGATATTCAAACTGGACAATTATCAACCCGATACTGGATTCGAAAAGTTTCTCTCTCCTTTCGTCGTTATTTACACCGGACGGACTCACGGCCGGCTCTAGCTGGGTGTCATATATATATACGTCCCACGCTCATGCTGCCACTAGCGCGCAACAGAGTAGGGTGTCAATGACAACGACACAGCATTGAAACGAGCTACACAAGCCGGTCTCTCTTGATACCAATGTAAACGAGCATTAAGTTATCTTCAGACTGCCCGATATTTTCGTCCTTTGGACTTTCCCAACGATTCCTTTTTTTCTTTTTTTTTTTTACACCACAGCGAAGACTTGAGGAAGCGTGATTAGCACGCTCGCATCCCTCCCTGTCCTACTACAACTGTGTGTGTGTGTGTAAAGAAAGAAAAAAGAATACATTGGCTTTCTCTCTATCGAGAAGATGGCCTACGCAACGCAGATCAAAGGCCTAATACGTGTAATATAATACGCGTCTGGCCGTGTATAAATCACGCACGAATGATCTGGTCGGGCCCAACTCTTCTCGTACGCTTATTTTTCCGTGTTGAGGCACTATCATAAAATCACACAAACCCCAACACGTGTGTGTCTTGGAAGGAAGATGGCCTACGCAACGCAGATCAAAGGCCTAATACGTGTAGTACACACGTCTGCCGTGTAAATCACGCACGAATGATCTGGTCGGGCCCAACTCTTCTCCACCACACCACATCCCAACTTTGTACATTTTTATATATTTTTGTGCGTTGGGGCACCTTCATAATCACAAACCCCAACAACACATATATCTCTCTCTCTTTGAAAGATTTGTTGTGGCCTACGCAACGCAGATCAAAGGCCTAATACGTGTAGTACACACGTCTGGCCGTGTAAATCACGCACGAATGATCTGGCGGGCTCAACAATATCTTTTTTTTTTATATGAATTCTTATCCACAAACTAATCGAATTCATTTTCTCTCCTCCTCTCCTCTCTCTTTGAGATATATTGGAACATTGTAATGATCCTTCCGCAGGTTCACCTACGGAAACCTTGTTACGACTTTTACTTCCTCTAAATAATCAAGTTTGGTCATCTTCCCGGCATCATCGGCAATGCCGAAACATTGCCGCGCACCAGTCCGAAGACCTCACTAAATCATTCAATCGGTAGTAGCGACGGGCGGTGTGTACAAAGGGCAGGGACGTAATCAACGCGAGCTTATGACTCGCGCTTACTGGGAATTCCTCGTTCATGGGGAATAATTGCAAGCCCCAATCCCTAGCACGAAGGAGGTTCAGCGGGTTACCCGGGCCTTTCGGCCAGGGAACACACGCTGATTCCTTCAGTGTAGCGCGCGTGCGGCCCAGAACATCTAAGGGCATCACAGACCTGTTATTGCTCAATCTCGTGCGGCTAGAAGCCGCCTGTCCCTCTAAGAAGATTTGTTTGTACGTTGGTAGTAAAAACCCCACCGGCAGAAGCCGAGAGCCTTCGAGATACCATAATTACGTCTATTTAGCAGGCTAGAGTCTCGTTCGTTATCGGAATTAACCAGACAAATCGCTCCACCAACTAAGAACGGCCATGCACCACCACCCACCGAATCAAGAAAGAGCTATCAATCTGTCAATCCTTCCGGTGTCCGGGCCTGGTGAGGTTTCCCGTGTTGAGTCAAATTAAGCCGCAGGCTCCACTCCTGGTGGTGCCCTTCCGTCAATTCCTTTAAGTTTCAGCTTTGCAACCATACTTCCCCCGGAACCCAAAAGCTTTGGTTTCCCGGAAGCTGCCCGCCGAGTCATCGTAGGAACTTCGGCGGATCGCTAGCTGGCATCGTTTATGGTTAGAACTAGGGCGGTATCTGATCGCCTTCGAACCTCTAACTTTCGTTCTTGATTAATGAAAACATTTTTGGCAAATGCTTTCGCTTCTGTCCGTCTTGCGACGATCCAAGAATTTCACCTCTAACGTCGCAATACGAATGCCCCCATCTGTCCCTATTAATCATTACCTCGGGGTTCCGAAAACCAACAAAATAGAACCGAGGTCCTATTCCATTATTCCATGCACACAGTATTCAGGCGAAGGTAGCCTGCTTTGAGCACTCTAATTTGTTCAAAGTAAACGTACCGGCCCACCTCGACACTCAGTGAAGAGCACCGCGATGGGATATTAGTTGGACCGCCCCGTGAAGAGCAAAGCCCACCGGTAGGACGTACCACATAATGCCAGTTAAACACCGCGAGCGATGAACCGACACTGTGACACACAGATTCAACTACGAGCTTTTTAACCGCAACAACTTTAATATACGCTATTGGAGCTGGAATTACCGCGGCTGCTGGCACCAGACTTGCCCTCCAATGGATCCTCGTTAAAGGATTTAAAGTGTACTCATTCCGATTACGGGGCCTCGGATGAGTCCCGTATCGTTATTTTTCGTCACTACCTCCCCGTGCCGGGAGTGGGTAATTTGCGCGCCTGCTGCCTTCCTTGGATGTGGTAGCCGTTTCTCAGGCTCCCTCTCCGGAATCGAACCCTGATTCCCCGTTACCCGTTACAACCATGGTAGGCGCAGAACCTACCATCGACAGTTGATAAGGCAGACATTTGAAAGATGCGTCGCCGGTGCTATAAGACCATGCGATCAGCACAAAGTTATTCAGAGTCACCAAAGCAAACGATGGACGAGTGTAAACACCCGCCACCGATTGGTTTTGATCTAATAAAAGCGTTCCTACCATCTCTGGTCGGAACTCTGTTTTGCATGTATTAGCTCTAGAATTACCACAGTTATCCAAGTAAATTTTAGTACGATCTAAGAAACCATAACTGATTTAATGAGCCATTCGCGGTTTCACCTTAATACGGCATGTACTGAGACATGCATGGCTTAATCTTTGAGACAAGCATATGACTACTGGCAGGATCAACCAGGGAACTATACAATATGTATATATAAAATGGACAAAATTTAAATCCTTTTCCATCGTCGCCTGTTTCATATATATATGTCAGGTCGACACACCACTTTTCTCTTTCAAATATGTACAAGTTTTGCCACATTCCGCGCTTGTAACATATCTTCTTTAACGCTCAATTTCTTTCATTTTTCTACCATACAGATATTTTACCGTACGCCCAAAAACGTACGTATTATATTTTTGTTCTATCGTAAAATCACATTTTTCTACGTACGCCAGCTTCGTACGTTTCTATCTTTGCCTTCATAAAATCACAAGATAATTTTATCTTCAAGAGTCTCGCTATTAACATCTTGTAAGATAAATGTACGTCCCAGCTAAAACGTACAAATACTTCAAGTTAAGTAATAATATATCATCGCTATTGACAAATTTTTAAGATCCAAGACACAGTTCTCTCTATATGTTTTAATATTTTTTATGTACTCAAATATATTCAAAGGAAAAAGTACATGGGTGATGCCATAGTCGTGGAAGCGCGTACGCTCACGCTGATCTTCTGACCGCCGGAAGCACGAAACCTCTGATCTGGGCAAAATCGGCAAGCCGAGGAAGAACGGACAGGACACATGCTGGACTGGCGAGAAAGCGTGTTCTTCCGCTCGCGCTAGGCATTTCGATTTCTGACACCTCTTGATTTAAAAAATCAGTTTTTTGATAGTTTTCTCTCTCCACTGGGCTATTCATTTTAGCCACAGTTTTCAATTGGTACGATTTGCTTCCAAATCTTACAGATGCATTTTAAAAAATTTTTCCATCGCTCGGACAGAAGAGTCGATTGCTCAGTGAGTACGAGTATACATACAAAGTGCATACGGGTAACCAACCCCGTAGGGCTTGCCACATATGGGCCATTCGGTCAAAGACACCGACCCGTGGCCACGCTGTGTGGAGAAAAGTCCGTAACGTAAACGGCACGAAACAGTCAGGACCGAAGCCCCGAAGGAGCTCTGAGACAGCTTCTCGACCGAGATCGTAGAATTGGCCCAAAACCCGCTCTGCTCCATCCGCCTCGCACGGACCGTGTATCTCTTATAGATACCGAACGGCCGGCAAGGACGCCGGCGCCGCCGGCCGAATAGCACGCGCGCTTACGAGTGTAAACCGCCGCGGCAACAGACCGCCCGGCCGTGCTGTTGTAACATAGCGCGTGAACGAACGAAAAAAAAATTTATAGTAAACATTAAAATAAATTACACCACCGTAAACTAGACAAAAAATTACACATTTTTTCCCAATATGAAAATTTTCACAAACTTTTCAAAGTCCCATCGCATCGAGTAAACTTTTTTAATAACGCTTCCGCACGATTCTAAATGCTTAATCCATATGTGAAATCGTTCACTGATCACGAATATCGTATTTAAAAAAATTACAAAAATTTATTTTTCCAAATAATCAAAAAAAACCGAAAAATCACAAGAGTAAAGTACCATTATTTTAAACAATATGTCGTTCTAAATGCTTAATCCCTATGTAAAAAAGTTATCTAAGCAAGAATATGTAATTGAAAAAAATTAGAAAAATTTATTTTAGCCGTAAATCGAAAATAATGGGGACACCGGAGCTGTTCGAAGCGCCGAGACGCGCCGCGTACGGCCGAATATTTTCTAAGTCCCAACGTACCGATCAAGAGTAAAGTACCATTTTCCTACATTAGATTTCGTTCTAAATGCTTAATCCCTATGTAAAAACGTTAGTTAAGCAAGAATATCGTATTTTTAAAAAAATCTAATGATAGGATTTCCCAGAAAATTGAAAAAACCGTAAAATGTCAAGAGTAAAGTGCCATTTTCTGACATTAGATTTCGTTCTAAATGCTTAATCCCTATGTAAAAAAGTTATTTAAGCAAGAATATGTTATTGAATAAAATGAGAAAAATTTATTTTAGCCGTAAATCGAAAATAATGGATCGAGCGAATCGGTCGATTGCGCCGAGACGCGCTATGATGCAACAGACGAGCGATTGGAACGCCCGAATATTTTCAAAGTCCCAACGTACCGATCAAGAGTAAAGTACCATTTTCCTACATTAGATTTCGTTCTAAATACTTAATCCCTATGTAAAAACGTTAGTTAAGCAAGAATATCGTATTTTTAAAAAAATCTAATGATAGGATTTCCCAGAAAATTGAAAAAACCGAAAAATGTCAAGAGTAAAGTGCCATTTTCTGACATTAGATTTCGTTCTAAATGCTTAATCCCTATGTAGAAACGTTAGTTAAGCAAGAATATCGTATTTTTAAAAAAATCTAATGATAGGATTTTTCAGAAAATTGAAAAAACCGTAAAATGTCAAGAGTAAAGTGCCCTTATTTTAAACAATGTATCGTTCTAAATGCTTAATCCCTATGTAAAAAAGTTATTTAAGCAAGAATATGTTATTGAATAAAATGAGAAAAATTTATTTTAGCCGTAAATCGAAAATAATGGATCGAGCGAATCGGTCGATTGCGCCGAGACGCGCTATGATGCAACAGACGAGCGATTGGAACGCCCGAATATTTTCAAAGTCCCAACGTACCGATCAAGAGTAAAGTACCATTTTCCTACATTAGATTTCGTTCTAAATGCTTAATCCCTATGTAAAAACGTTAGTTAAGCAAGAATATCGTATTTTTAAAAAAATCTAATGATAGGATTTCCCAGAAAATTGAAAAAACCGAAAAATGTCAAGAGTAAAGTGCCATTTTCTGACATTAGATTTCGTTCTAAATGCTTAATCCCTATGTAGAAACGTTAGTTAAGCAAGAATATCGTATTTTTAAAAAAATCTAATGATAGGATTTTTCAGAAAATTGAAAAAACCGTAAAATGTCAAGAGTAAAGTGCCCTTATTTTAAACAATGTATCGTTCTAAATGCTTAATCCCTATGTAAAAAAGTTATTTAAGCAAGAATATGTTATTGAATAAAATGAGAAAAATTTATTTTAGCCGTAAATCGAAAATAATGGATCGAGCGAATCGGTCGATTGCGCCGAGACGCGCTATGATGCAACAGACGAGCGATTGGAACGCCCGAATATTTTCTAAGTGCCAACGTACCGATCAAGAGTAAAGTACCATTTTCCTACATTAGATTTCGTTCTAAATGCTTAATCCCTATGTAAAAACGTTAGTTAAGCAAGAATATCGTATTTTTAAAAAAATCTAATGATAGGATTTCCCAGAAAATTGAAAAAACCGAAAAATGTCAAGAGTAAAGTGCCATTTTCTGACATTAGATTTCGTTCTAAATGCTTAATCCCTATGTAGAAACGTTAGTTAAGCAAGAATATCGTATTTTTAAAAAAATCTAATGATAGGATTTTTCAGAAAATTGAAAAAACCGTAAAATGTCAAGAGTAAAGTGCCCTTATTTTAAACAATGTATCGTTCTAAATGCTTAATCCCTATGTAAAAAAGTTATTTTAGCAGGAATATGTTATTGAAAAAAATTAGAAAAATTTATTTTAGCCGTAAATCGAAAATAATGGGGACACCGGAGCTGTTCGAAGCGCCGAGCGCGCCGCGTACGCCCGAATATTTTCAAAGTCCCAACGTACCGATCAAGAGTAAAGTACCATTTTCCTACATTAGATTTCGTTCTAAATACTTAATCCCTATGTAAAAACGTTAGTTAAGCAAGAATATCGTATTTTTAAAAAAATCTAATGATAGGATTTCCCAGAAAATTGAAAAAACCGAAAAATGTCAAGAGTAAAGTGCCATTTTCTGACATTAGATTTCGTTCTAAATGCTTAATCCCTATGTAAAAACGTTAGTTAAGCAAGAATATCGTATTTTTAAAAAAATCTAATGATAGGATTTCCCAGAAAATTGAAAAAACCGTAAAATGTCAAGAGTAAAGTGCCCTTATTTTAAACAATGTATCGTTCTAAATGCTTAATCCCTATGTAAAAAAGTTATTTTAGCAGGAATATGTTATTGAAAAAAATTAGAAAAATTTATTTTAGCCGTAAATCGAAAATAATGGGGACACCGGAGCTGTTCGAAGCGCCGAGCGCGCCGCGTACGCCCGAATATTTTCAAAGTCCCAACGTACCGATCAAGAGTAAAGTACCATTTTCCTACATTAGATTTCGTTCTAAATACTTAATCCCTATGTAAAAACGTTAGTTAAGCAAGAATATCGTATTTTTAAAAAAATCTAATGATAGGATTTCCCAGAAAATTGAAAAAACCGAAAAATGTCAAGAGTAAAGTGCCATTTTCTGACATTAGATTTCGTTCTAAATGCTTAATCCCTATGTAGAAACGTTAGTTAAGCAAGAATATCGTATTTTTAAAAAAATCTAATGATAGGATTTTTCAGAAAATTGAAAAAACCGTAAAATGTCAAGAGTAAAGTGCCCTTATTTTAAACAATGTATCGTTCTAAATTCTTAATCCCTATGTAAAAAAGTTATTTAAGCAAGAATATGTTATTGAATAAAATGAGAAAAATTTATTTTAGCCGTAAATCGAAAATAATGGATCGAGCGAATCGGTCGATTGCGCCGAGACGCGCTATGATGCAACAGACGAGCGATTGGAACGCCCGAATATTTTCAAAGTCCCAACGTACCGATCAAGAGTAAAGTACCATTTTCCTACATTAGATTTCGTTCTAAATGCTTAATCCCTATGTAAAAACGTTAGTTAAGCAAGAATATCGTATTTTTAAAAAAATCTAATGATAGGATTTCCCAGAAAATTGAAAAAACCGAAAAATGTCAAGAGTAAAGTGCCATTTTCTGACATTAGATTTCGTTCTAAATGCTTAATCCCTATGTAGAAACGTTAGTTAAGCAAGAATATCGTATTTTTAAAAAAATCTAATGATAGGATTTTTCAGAAAATTGAAAAAACCGTAAAATGTCAAGAGTAAAGTGCCCTTATTTTAAACAATGTATCGTTCTAAATGCTTAATCCCTATGTAAAAAAGTTATTTAAGCAAGAATATGTTATTGAATAAAATGAGAAAAATTTATTTTAGCCGTAAATCGAAAATAATGGATCGAGCGAATCGGTCGATTGCGCCGAGACGCGCTATGATGCAACAGACGAGCGATTGGAACGCCCGAATATTTTCTAAGTGCCAACGTACCGATCAAGAGTAAAGTACCATTTTCCTACATTAGATTTCGTTCTAAATGCTTAATCCCTATGTAAAAACGTTAGTTAAGCAAGAATATCGTATTTTTAAAAAAATCTAATGATAGGATTTCCCAGAAAATTGAAAAAACCGAAAAATGTCAAGAGTAAAGTGCCATTTTCTGACATTAGATTTCGTTCTAAATGCTTAATCCCTATGTAGAAACGTTAGTTAAGCAAGAATATCGTATTTTTAAAAAAATCTAATGATAGGATTTTTCAGAAAATTGAAAAAACCGTAAAATGTCAAGAGTAAAGTGCCCTTATTTTAAACAATGTATCGTTCTAAATGCTTAATCCCTATGTAAAAAAGTTATTTTAGCAGGAATATGTTATTGAAAAAAATTAGAAAAATTTATTTTAGCCGTAAATCGAAAATAATGGGGACACCGGAGCTGTTCGAAGCGCCGAGCGCGCCGCGTACGCCCGAATATTTTCAAAGTCCCAACGTACCGATCAAGAGTAAAGTACCATTTTCCTACATTAGATTTCGTTCTAAATACTTAATCCCTATGTAAAAACGTTAGTTAAGCAAGAATATCGTATTTTTAAAAAAATCTAATGATAGGATTTCCCAGAAAATTGAAAAAACCGAAAAATGTCAAGAGTAAAGTGCCATTTTCTGACATTAGATTTCGTTCTAAATGCTTAATCCCTATGTAGAAACGTTAGTTAAGCAAGAATATCGTATTTTTAAAAAAATCTAATGATAGGATTTTTCAGAAAATTGAAAAAACCGTAAAATGTCAAGAGTAAAGTGCCCTTATTTTAAACAATGTATCGTTCTAAATGCTTAATCCCTATGTAAAAAAGTTATTTTAGCAGGAATATGTTATTGAAAAAAAATAGAAAAATTTATTTTAGCCGTAAATCGAAAATAATGGGGACACCGGAGCTGTTCGAAGCGCCGAGCGCGCCGCGTACGCCCGAATATTTTCAAAGTCCCAACGTACCGATCAAGAGTAAAGTACCATTTTCCTACATTAGATTTCGTTCTAAATACTTAATCCCTATGTAAAAACGTTAGTTAAGCAAGAATATCGTATTTTTAAAAAAATCTAATGATAGGATTTCCCAGAAAATTGAAAAAACCGAAAAATGTCAAGAGTAAAGTGCCATTTTCTGACATTAGATTTCGTTCTAAATGCTTAATCCCTATGTAGAAACGTTAGTTAAGCAAGAATATCGTATTTTTAAAAAAATCTAATGATAGGATTTTTCAGAAAATTGAAAAAACCGTAAAATGTCAAGAGTAAAGTGCCCTTATTTTAAACAATGTATCGTTCTAAATGCTTAATCCCTATGTAAAAAAGTTATTTAAGCAAGAATATGTTATTGAATAAAATGAGAAAAATTTATTTTAGCCGTAAATCGAAAATAATGGATCGAGCGAATCGGTCGATTGCGCCGAGACGCGCTATGATGCAACAGACGAGCGATTGGAACGCCCGAATATTTTCAAAGTCCCAACGTACCGATCAAGAGTAAAGTACCATTTTCCTACATTAGATTTCGTTCTAAATGCTTAATCCCTATGTAAAAACGTTAGTTAAGCAAGAATATCGTATTTTTAAAAAAATCTAATGATAGGATTTCCCAGAAAATTGAAAAAACCGAAAAATGTCAAGAGTAAAGTGCCATTTTCTGACATTAGATTTCGTTCTAAATGCTTAATCCCTATGTAGAAACGTTAGTTAAGCAAGAATATCGTATTTTTAAAAAAATCTAATGATAGGATTTTTCAGAAAATTGAAAAAACCGTAAAATGTCAAGAGTAAAGTGCCCTTATTTTAAACAATGTATCGTTCTAAATGCTTAATCCCTATGTAAAAAAGTTATTTAAGCAAGAATATGTTATTGAATAAAATGAGAAAAATTTATTTTAGCCGTAAATCGAAAAAAAGGCTGTTCGTTTCTCTGTCTCTCTCGCGCGATCGAACTATCGATGTTTCCCGACAAACTATTGGGAGTTTAATTAAACTTTATACATGAAATTACGCGTTCTGATCCCTGCTACACAGCCGTATACTTTTTATAATTTTGTGGAATCGGGAACCTTGAAATATTTAACATAACGCGGATCGTCTGTCTCTGTCTCTTTCTAGATCGGAAGAATCGATGTTTCCCGGCAAACTATTGGGAGTTTAATTAAACTTTATACATGAAATTACTCGTTTTGATCCCCGCTACACAGCCGTATACTTTTTATAATTTTGTGGAATCGGGAACCTTGAAATATTTAACATAACGCGGATCGTCTGTCTCTGTCTCTTTCTAGATCGGAAGAATCGATGTTTCCCGGCAAACTATTGGGAGTTTAATTAAACTTTATACATGAAATTACTCGTTTTGATCCCCGCTACACAGCCGTATACTTTTTATAATTTTGTGGAATCGGGAACCTTGAAATATTTAACATAACGCGAATCGACTATCTCTGTCTCTTTCTAGATCGGAATAATCGATGTTTCCCGGCAAACTATTGCGAGATTAATTAAACTTTATACATGAAATTACTCGTTTTGATCCCCGCTACACAGCCGTATACTTTTTATAATTTTGTGGAATCGGGAACCTTGAAATATTTAACATAACGCGGATCGTCTGTCTCTGTCTCTTTCTAGATCGGAAGAATCGATGTTTCCCGGCAAACTATTGGGAGTTTAATTAAACTTTATACATGAAATTACTCGTTTTGATCCCCGCTACACAGCCGTATACTTTTTATAATTTTGTGGAATCGGGAACCTTGAAATATTTAACATAACGCGGATCGTCTGTCTCTGTCTCTTTCTAGATCGGAAGAATCGATGTTTCCCGGCAAACTATTGGGAGTTTAATTAAACTTTATACATGAAATTACTCGTTTTGATCCCCGCTACACAGCCGTATACTTTTTATAATTTTGTGGAATCGGGAACCTTGAAATATTTAACATAACGCGAATCGACTATCTCTGTCTCTTTCTAGATCGGAATAATCGATGTTTCCCGGCAAACTATTGCGAGATTAATTAAACTTTATACATGAAATTACTCGTTTTGATCCCCGCTACACAGCCGTATACTTTTTATAATTTTGTGGAATCGGGAACCTTGAAATATTTAACATAACGCGGATCGTCTGTCTCTGTCTCTTTCTAGATCGGAAGAATCGATGTTTCCCGGCAAACTATTGGGAGATTAATTAAACTTTATACATGAAATTACTCGTTTTGATCCCCGCTACACAGCCGTATACTTTTTATAATTTTGTGGAATCGGGAACCATGAAATATTTAACATAACGCGGATCGTCTGTCTCTGTCTCTTTCTAGATCGGAAGAATCGATGTTTCCCGGCAAACTATTGGGAGTTTAATTAAACTTTATACATGAAATTACTCGTTTTGATCCCCGCTACACAGCCGTATACTTTTTATAATTTTGTGGAATCGGGAACCTTGAAATATTTAACATAACGCGGATCGTCTGTCTCTGTCTCTTTCTAGATCGGAAGAATCGATGTTTCCCGGCAAACTATTGGGAGTTTAATTAAACTTTATACATGAAATTACTCGTTTTGATCCCCGCTACACAGCCGTATACTTTTTATAATTTTGTGGAATCGGGAACCATGAAATATTTAACATAACGCGGATCGTCTGTCTCTGTCTCTTTCTAGATCGGAAGAATCGATGTTTCCCGGCAAACTATTGGGAGTTTAATTAAACTTTATACATGAAATTACTCGTTTTGATCCCCGCTACACAGCCGTATACTTTTTATAATTTTGTGGAATCGGGAACCTTGAAATATTTAACATAACGCGGATCGTCTGTCTCTGTCTCTTTCTAGATCGGAATAATCGTTGTTTCCCGGCTAACTATTGGGAGATTAATTAAACTTTATACATGAAATTACTCGTTTTGATCCCCGCTACACAGCCGTATACTTTTTATAATTTTGTGGAATCGGGAACCTTGAAATATTTAACATAACGCGGATCGTCTGTCTCTGTCTCTTTCTAGATCGGAATAATCGATGTTTCCCGGCAAACTATTGGGAGATTAATTAAACTTTATACATGAAATTACTCGTTTTGATCCCCGCTACACAGCCGTATACTTTTTATAATTTTGTGGAATCGGGAACCTTGAAATATTTAACATAACGCGGATCGTCTGTCTCTGTCTCTTTCTAGATCGGAAGAATCGATGTTTCCCGGCAAACTATTGGGAGATTAATTAAACTTTATACATGAAATTACTCGTTTTGATCCCCGCTACACAGCCGTATACTTTTTATAATTTTGTGGAATCGGGAACCTTGAAATATTTAACATAACGCGGATCGACTATCTCTGTCTCTTTCTAGATCGGAAGAATCGATGTTTCCCGGCAAACTATTGGGAGATTAATTAAACTTTATACATGAAATTACTCGTTTTGATCCCCGCTACACAGCCGTATACTTTTTATAATTTTGTGGAATCGGGAACCTTGAAATATTTAACATAACGCGGATCGACTATCTCTGTCTCTTTCTAGATCGGAAGAATCGATGTTTCCCGGCAAACTATTGGGAGATTAATTAAACTTTATACATGAAATTACTCGTTTTGATCCCCGCTACACAGCCGTATACTTTTTATAATTTTGTGGAATCGGGAACCTTGAAATATTTAACATAACGCGGATCGACTATCTCTGTCTCTTTCTAGATCGGAATAATCGATGTTTCCCGGCAAACTATTGGGAGATTAATTAAACTTTATACATGAAATTACTCGTTTTGATCCCCGCTACACAGCCGTATACTTTTTATAATTTTGTGGAATCGGGAACCTTGAAATATTTAACATAACGCGGATCGTCTGTCTCTGTCTCTTTCTAGATCGGAATAATCGATGTTTCCCGGCAAACTATTGGGAGATTAATTAAACTTTATACATGAAATTACTCGTTTTGATCCCCGCTACACAGCCGTATACTTTTTATAATTTTGTGGAATCGGGAACCTTGAAATATTTAACATAACGCGGATCGTCTGTCTCTGTCTCTTTCTAGATCGGAAGAATCGATGTTTCCCGGCAAACTAATGGGAGTTTAATTAAACTTTATGCATCAAATCATTCAGTTTGACTCCTGCAACAAAACCACTGAAATTGCGCTCGAAATGCGGTGCGACGGGTCGGCGCGTCTGCACTGTGCGACAGCTAGTCAAAACGTCCGAACAGCGTATTGTTTTCGATCTCTTGGTATAATATTCGTATTCCTTGCTGTGTATAGCTTCCGATCGATTATTGCAATGGTCAAAATTCCAGCGGCGTAATGCTTTCCATAAGATTACATTAATATAACCAGCGGCATATTGCTTTCTATCTTGTAATGAAAATTTTATAACCAAGTACCAACGGCGTATTGCTTTCGTTCGGATAATGGAGATTTTACAACCAAGTACCAGCGGTTTCTGTCTTATAATTAAATTATTATAATAAAATAAAGTACCAGCGGCGTGTTACTTTCGTTCGGATAATGGAGATTTTACAACCAAGTACCAGCGGTTTCTGTCTTATAATTAAATTATTATAATAAAATAAGGTACCAGCGGCGTGTTACTTTCGTTCGGATA
>NW_027476107.1:2030000-2032500 GCF_051020955.1 Megalopta genalis
GCCGCGTATCAACTACGAGCCTTTTCGTTCCAGGGACGCGTAGATTCTGTAAGATGGCGCATTTAGATGGGTTCACTTGCAGCCCGTGTTTGTGGAAGAATTTCTCGACGATCCGGATATTACTTCGCATCGCACTGGGAGTGGGAGCCACCATCACGATGTCATCGGCAAAAGCTAATGCCCGTATCCTGGTGCCTCCCACATCAACACCCTCACACTCATTAAGTTGTATCATGAGCTGGTCTAGCACTAAATTAAATAGGAAACCGGACATGGGATCACCCTGTTTCACGCCGCGTTTTATAGGTATAGGATTGGATCGGGATCCGTGGCATTCGAGTATTGTGGTTATGTCGTTATAATTGTTTTCGATGTATTCTATTGTATGAGCGTCTACGTTTTTTCTGATTAGTGCGTCTATTATTGAAATGATGTTAACAGAGTCAAATGCTTTAGCTAAATCTATAGATAGTATAGTGAAAGGTTTCGATTTTTCGCGGCTTAATTTAATTAGTGTTTGTAGGATGGTACTATTAGCCATTATCCCGTCGGTTCTCGTGAAGCCTCTTTGCGTGTGAAACAGAGGTATTTCATTCTCAAGGCGCGACACGATGATTTTATTTAGTAGGCGCAGTATATGACTTGAGATGGTTATGGGCCGCCATTGTTTTGGGTCCATCAAGTCGCCGGATTTAGGTAACAGTGTTGTTCTGTTCGATCTTAGCACAGAGGGTAACGTCTTCATTCCCCATACAATATTCAATAGTGCACACAGCTCCTTGCGTGGCATTTGCCTAAGAGTCGATCGATCAATTCCGTCGGTGCCTGGAGCGGATTGTTTCATCCTGGTAAGTTGCTCGTGTATCTCGGTCGGTGATATCGGATTTGAAAGGTTGATATTACTATTGGTATCTGTTTTTCGCTTCTGAGGTTTCCATTCGACATCCTTGTGTTCAAATAGTTTAGAATAATATTCTTCAAATGATTCTATCGTCGGAGATTCTGTAATGTTGAGTGGGTTTCCGGTAATTATATGCTCAGCCAATTGGGTTGGGTTTTTGTTATAGAGTTTTTGGAATCTGGCGTAATCAGTCGCTATCCTTTTAGCGCGGTTGCCTTTTCTTTTATTACTTTCATTGCATTTATTGCTATGCTTGTTCTTTTTACTGTTATTTTTATTCTTGTTTTCGTTCTGATAGTTATTTAATTTATTTTTATTATTTTTATCGTCTATTGTATTTATAACTCTGTTGTTGCTTGTATTGTTTTTATTGTATTTATTATTTTTATTTTGTTTATTGCTTTTATTATATTTATTTTTCTTGTTACTAGTTTTATGGGTTTTATCTACTGAGTTACTATTTTCATTGTATTCATCGGTTTCATCAGCGAGCGAAGCAACATATGATGTTAAGTTTTCTATGTATTGGTCCATCATTAACATAGTGTCTTCAGAAGGTGTGTTAGACAGGGCATTTTCAATAATTTCTGCCATGTGATGGCCTACTTGTACTTTAAGTTCAGCCAGGATGTTGCGTATATCATCAGGTATAGTTGTACTGTGCGGAGATGATGTCGCTTCGCGTGTGTCGATGTCTCCGCGCGCGCGAGGATCGTCACATCTGGTTAGCAGCACCCGCGGCACCAACGGGCAGGTACTCAAGATATTGGTCTGGCCCGCCTCGTCGAGGGCTTCACTGAGGTATGATTTGTATTTTTCTTTTTGTCTTAATTTTTTAATACCGTCAAAAGAGCGGCCGGATTTTTCTGATAGAATTTTAATTATTTCTTTTCCTAATAACTTTGCATTTTTAGTAATATCTATTTCATCGTGGGCTATTGCTCTGATCTCATCATCGGTATATTGAGCCCTCGAAGAAGCGAGGCGTTTATTGTGGAGATCGAGATCGGCGGTATTGTAGTTCTCGATGTGAGTCCTCCGTTGATGCTGGCGTAATCCGGCGTATGTCTCATACGTATTTTTACAGGTCTCACACGTATAACCATCGGCCTGCGGAGGAGGCGCATTACATCGCCTTTTGTGTTGGGCGGCGCTGGCAGCGGTACGAGCGCTCAGATCGGTCCTACAACTCGGGCATAAAAACGTATTGTCTAAATCGAGAGCCTTTTGAACAGCATGGTCGTCGTCGTTTGAACCCAACGAGCTATTTGCTCGCTGGGGAAGGGAATCCACCCTTGCTGTCGCCACTGCTTGGGACCGACAGCGTCCGAGGCTTGTTGTCTTATGTTTTGGTGCAATATATATTTGCCCCGAAGGGCATGAACTCGGAGGGCTGCAAACCCCGCGAGTCCATACGGCTTACGCCAATGGATCGGCCATCTCGTTAGCTCGGACCAGGCATACAAATGGTCCTTTTTCCGGCGCCACGTGACCTTGCCTAAGGGTCGGACGTGAGATTGGCCTTGGGTAGGGTTTCCAGACGACATGGCGAACGAAGATGTTCGGTTCGCCATGCCCTGACCCCGCTACCCCAGTCAG
>NW_027476107.1:2035000-2037500 GCF_051020955.1 Megalopta genalis
GCTGCACTCTCAAGCAACCCGACTCTAAGGAGAGGTCCTCCCGAAACGCGTACCGGTCGCTACGGGCCTGGCACCCTCTATGGATAAATGGCCCCATTCAAGATGGACTTGGACGCGGTTGCGACGTTACGGGATAAATTGACCCTCCTGAACACTACATTTCCCAACGGCGGAACTCCGCGGGATTCAGTGCTGGGCTAATTCCTGTTCGCTCGCCGCTACTAAGGAAATCCTGGTTAGTTTCTTTTCCTCCGCTTAGTAATATGCTTAAATTCAGCGGGTAATCTCGCCTACTCTGAGGTCGTCGGAACGTGAAAAAAAATTTTTTCAGAGCTTCCCCCCCCGAAAGCATTTTGCGAAACGTGTACAGAGCAACACAAAAAAAAAAAAAAAATAAAAAAAACACAAAAAACCCTTAAAGCAAAAAAAAAACCGTTTATCGCGCCTCACCAATATATCTTTTATAAAATTCGATATCCTCTCCAAATATAGATCTTCGAAACACTCGCAAGACGATTACAATCGGTATAACTTTAACGTCCGTCCGAAAAGTACTTTCGGGGACTAGACGACCGATTGATCTCGTGCGGTTTCGCTATTCGATCATTTGAAGAGAACAAAAAGATATATGGGGCGACCGACAAACGGTTTTCCCGTAGAACCAGACTCGCGATTGCGTTGACACACACATCATAGCCACACCAATAGAAGAGTTTTAGGACGGTAACCCGGGTGGGGTGTTCTTTACTCAGAATATGTGCAACATCGGATCTATATAGCCATCGATACAATTCGTACACAAATGTGTCGTACGAAGAGAGAGACTTTTTTTCCTCTGGCAACATAACGGTAAGAGACATCCTTCCACACTCATAGGTTCCACTCCCTGGGGCTATGATATATATATATACATATAAATTCAAATTCGAAGCAACGGTCACAATTCTACTCTATATTTTTGCGGGTTATGTGTTCTTTCGTTCAATTTCTTTCATGCGTTCGTTCGATCTCTGTACACAGTCTTCACATAGGACAGACTCGTGTAGTACGCTTTCGTGGGTTAAACCCATCTCGTTTCATTTCAGGCGACGTCGGGAGCGCGTTGAAAATGTACCAGTGAAATCTCGATAGTTCTACGGATACGAATCGTCCCGAAAAAGATTTTGTCACCGCTTCGAAGCGGTGTTTCAGACGGGCGGACGTATATAAAACATATACGACACACGACACCGCCTTCCACACTCACGCTAGTTCGAACACGATTTCCATCTCTCTCGAAGACTGTTAGACGTACGTAAAATTTCTCAATATTCATAGGACCGCGACAAACGCCGACGAAGCGCCCATCATTCGCTCGTACGTATATAGGCAACAAGTGCCATCAACGCAAGCAGTTTATAAGTACGTAAACGACCCTCAGCCAGGCGTGGTCCAGGAATTGTATCCGTGGACCGCAATGTGCGTTCGAAATGTCGATGTTCATGTGTCCTGCAGTTCACACGTTGACGCGCAATTAGCTGCGTTCTTCATCGACCCACGAGCCAAGTGATCCACCGTTCAGGGTAATTTTTCCCTTTTATTCTCTCATATATATAATGTGTATTTGCTATCCACCACATTTTTGTGTTATATTTCGGAACAAGCCGATACCCGAAGAGCTCCAACCAGCGCGCGAAGGAGATTCGGGAGTCGTCGTACAACGACATAATTGTCCCTTAAAGAACGAGATATTTCCGTCGAAACCATATATATATGTACGAGCAAATCCAAAACCACTGTTTTCTTGCAAGTTCGACGGTCGGAGCGAATAGAACATTGAAAAGCCTTCTATCGAAGAAACACAGAGAGTATATCACCTCCAAAAACGACGGGGATATGGATATTCAAACTGGACAATTATCAACCCGATACTGGATTCGAAAAGTTTCTCTCTCCTTTCGTCGTTATTTACACCGGACGGACTCACGGCCGGCTCTAGCTGGGTGTCATATATATATACGTCCCACGCTCATGCTGCCACTAGCGCGCAACAGAGTAGGGTGTCAATGACAACGACACAGCATTGAAACGAGCTACACAAGCCGGTCTCTCTTGATACCAATGTAAACGAGCATTAAGTTATCTTCAGACTGCCCGATATTTTCGTCCTTTGGACTTTCCCAACGATTCCTTTTTTTCTTTTTTTTTTTTACACCACAGCGAAGACTTGAGGAAGCGTGATTAGCACGCTCGCATCCCTCCCTGTCCTACTACAACTGTGTGTGTGTGTGTAAAGAAAGAAAAAAGAATACATTGGCTTTCTCTCTATCGAGAAGATGGCCTACGCAACGCAGATCAAAGGCCTAATACGTGTAATATAATACGCGTCTGGCCGTGTATAAATCACGCACGAATGATCTGGTCGGGCCCAACTCTTCTCGTACGCTTATTTTTCCGTGTTGAGGCACTATCATAAAATCACACAAACCCCAACACGTGTGTGTCTTGGAAGGAAGATGGC
>NW_027476107.1:2040000-2072500 GCF_051020955.1 Megalopta genalis
TATTTTACCGTACGCCCAAAAACGTACGTATTATATTTTTGTTCTATCGTAAAATCACATTTTTCTACGTACGCCAGCTTCGTACGTTTCTATCTTTGCCTTCATAAAATCACAAGATAATTTTATCTTCAAGAGTCTCGCTATTAACATCTTGTAAGATAAATGTACGTCCCAGCTAAAACGTACAAATACTTCAAGTTAAGTAATAATATATCATCGCTATTGACAAATTTTTAAGATCCAAGACACAGTTCTCTCTATATGTTTTAATATTTTTTATGTACTCAAATATATTCAAAGGAAAAAGTACATGGGTGATGCCATAGTCGTGGAAGCGCGTACGCTCACGCTGATCTTCTGACCGCCGGAAGCACGAAACCTCTGATCTGGGCAAAATCGGCAAGCCGAGGAAGAACGGACAGGACACATGCTGGACTGGCGAGAAAGCGTGTTCTTCCGCTCGCGCTAGGCATTTCGATTTCTGACACCTCTTGATTTAAAAAATCAGTTTTTTGATAGTTTTCTCTCTCCACTGGGCTATTCATTTTAGCCACAGTTTTCAATTGGTACGATTTGCTTCCAAATCTTACAGATGCATTTTAAAAAATTTTTCCATCGCTCGGACAGAAGAGTCGATTGCTCAGTGAGTACGAGTATACATACAAAGTGCATACGGGTAACCAACCCCGTAGGGCTTGCCACATATGGGCCATTCGGTCAAAGACACCGACCCGTGGCCACGCTGTGTGGAGAAAAGTCCGTAACGTAAACGGCACGAAACAGTCAGGACCGAAGCCCCGAAGGAGCTCTGAGACAGCTTCTCGACCGAGATCGTAGAATTGGCCCAAAACCCGCTCTGCTCCGTCCGCCTCGCACGGACCGTGTATCTCTTATAGATACCGAACGGCCGGCAAGGACGCCGGCGCCGCCGGCCGAATAGCACGCGCGCTTATGAGTGTAAACCGCCGCGGCAACAGACCGCCCGGCCGTGCTGTTGTAACATAGCGCGTGAACGAACGAAAAAAAAATTTATAGTAAACATTAAAATAAATTACATTACCGTAAACTAGACAAAAAATTACACATTTTTTCCCAATATGAAAATTTTCACAAACTTTTCAAAGTCCCATCGCATCGAGTAAACTTTTTTAATAACGCTTCCGCACGATTCTAAATGCTTAATCCATATGTGAAATCGTTCACTGATCACGAATATCGTATTTAAAAAAATTACAAAAATTTATTTTTCAAAATAATCAAAAAAAACCGAAAAATCACAAGAGTAAAGTACCATTATTTTAAACAATATGTCGTTCTAAATGCTTAATCCCTATGTAAAAAAGTTATCTAAGCAAGAATATGTAATTGAAAAAAATTAGAAAAATTTATTTTAGCCGTAAATCGAAAATAATGGGGACACCGGAGCTGTTCGAAGCGCCGAGACGCGCCGCGTACGGCCGAATATTTTCTAAGTCCCAACGTACCGATCAAGAGTAAAGTACCATTTTCCTACATTAGATTTCGTTCTAAATGCTTAATCCCTATGTAAAAACGTTAGTTAAGCAAGAATATCGTATTTTTAAAAAAATCTAATGATAGGATTTTCCAGAAAATTGAAAAAACCGAAAAATGTCAAGAGTAAAGTGCCATTTTCTGACATTAGATTTCGTTCTAAATGCTTAATCCCTATGTAGAAACGTTAGTTAAGCAAGAATATCGTATTTTTAAAAAAATCTAATGATAGGATTTTTCAGAAAATTGAAAAAACCGTAAAATGTCAAGAGTAAAGTGCCCTTATTTTAAACAATGTATCGTTCTAAATGCTTAATCCCTATGTAAAAAAGTTATTTTAGCAGGAATATGTTATTGAAAAAAATTAGAAAAATTTATTTTAGCCGTAAATCGAAAATAATGGGGACACCGGAGCTGTTCGAAGCGCCGAGCGCGCCGCGTACGCCCGAATATTTTCAAAGTCCCAACGTACCGATCAAGAGTAAAGTACCATTTTCCTACATTAGGTTTCGTTCTAAATGCTTAATCCCTATGTAAAAACGTTAGTTAAGCAAGAATATCGTATTTTTAAAAAAATCTAATGATAGGATTTCCCAGAAAATTGAAAAAACCGAAAAATGTCAAGAGTAAAGTGCCATTTTCTGACATTAGATTTCGTTCTAAATGCTTAATCCCTATGTAGAAACGTTAGTTAAGCAAGAATATCGTATTTTTAAAAAAATCTAATGATAGGATTTTTCAGAAAATTGAAAAAACCGTAAAATGTCAAGAGTAAAGTGCCCTTACTTTAAACAATGTATCGTTCTAAATGCTTAATCCCTATGTAAAAAAGTTATTTAAGCAGGAATATGTTATTGAAAAAAATTAGAAAAATTTATTTTAGCCGTAAATCGAAAATAATGGATCGAGCGAATCGGTCGATTGCGCCGAGACGCGCTATGATGCAACAGACGAGCGATTGGAACGCCCGAATATTTTCAAAGTCCCAACGTACCGATCAAGAGTAAAGTACCATTTTCCTACATTAGATTTCGTTCTAAATGCTTAATCCCTATGTAAAAACGTTAGTTAAGCAAGAATATCGTATTTTTAAAAAAATCTAATGATAGGATTTTCCAGAAAATTGAAAAAACCGAAAAATGTCAAGAGTAAAGTGCCATTTTCTGACATTAGATTTCGTTCTAAATGCTTAATCCCTATGTAGAAACGTTAGTTAAGCAAGAATATCGTATTTTTAAAAAAATCTAATGATAGGATTTTTCAGAAAATTGAAAAAACCGTAAAATGTCAAGAGTAAAGTGCCCTTATTTTAAACAATGTATCGTTCTAAATGCTTAATCCCTATGTAAAAAAGTTATTTAAGCAGGAATATGTTATTGAAAAAAATTAGAAAAATTTATTTTAGCCGTAAATCGAAAATAATGGATCGAGCGAATCGGTCGATTGCGCCGAGACGCGCTATGATGCAACAGACGAGCGATTGGAACGCCCGAATATTTTCAAAGTCCCAACGTACCGATCAAGAGTAAAGTACCATTTTCCTACATTAGGTTTCGTTCTAAATGCTTAATCCCTATGTAAAAACGTTAGTTAAGCAAGAATATCGTATTTTTAAAAAAATCTAATGATAGGATTTCCCAGAAAATTGAAAAAACCGAAAAATGTCAAGAGTAAAGTGCCATTTTCTGACATTAGATTTCGTTCTAAATGCTTAATCCCTATGTAGAAACGTTAGTTAAGCAAGAATATCGTATTTTTAAAAAAATCTAATGATAGGATTTTTCAGAAAATTGAAAAAACCGTAAAATGTCAAGAGTAAAGTGCCCTTACTTTAAACAATGTATCGTTCTAAATGCTTAATCCCTATGTAAAAAAGTTATTTAAGCAGGAATATGTTATTGAAAAAAATTAGAAAAATTTATTTTAGCCGTAAATCGAAAATAATGGATCGAGCGAATCGGTCGATTGCGCCGAGACGCGCTATGATGCAACAGACGAGCGATTGGAACGCCCGAATATTTTCAAAGTCCCAACGTACCGATCAAGAGTAAAGTACCATTTTCCTACATTAGATTTCGTTCTAAATGCTTAATCCCTATGTAAAAACGTTAGTTAAGCAAGAATATCGTATTTTTAAAAAAATCTAATGATAGGATTTTCCAGAAAATTGAAAAAACCGAAAAATGTCAAGAGTAAAGTGCCATTTTCTGACATTAGATTTCGTTCTAAATGCTTAATCCCTATGTAGAAACGTTAGTTAAGCAAGAATATCGTATTTTTAAAAAAATCTAATGATAGGATTTTTCAGAAAATTGAAAAAACCGTAAAATGTCAAGAGTAAAGTGCCCTTATTTTAAACAATGTATCGTTCTAAATGCTTAATCCCTATGTAAAAAAGTTATTTAAGCAGGAATATGTTATTGAAAAAAATTAGAAAAATTTATTTTAGCCGTAAATCGAAAATAATGGATCGAGCGAATCGGTCGATTGCGCCGAGACGCGCTATGATGCAACAGACGAGCGATTGGAACGCCCGAATATTTTCAAAGTCCCAACGTACCGATCAAGAGTAAAGTACCATTTTCCTACATTAGGTTTCGTTCTAAATGCTTAATCCCTATGTAAAAACGTTAGTTAAGCAAGAATATCGTATTTTTAAAAAAATCTAATGATAGGATTTCCCAGAAAATTGAAAAAACCGAAAAATGTCAAGAGTAAAGTGCCATTTTCTGACATTAGATTTCGTTCTAAATGCTTAATCCCTATGTAGAAACGTTAGTTAAGCAAGAATATCGTATTTTTAAAAAAATCTAATGATAGGATTTTTCAGAAAATTGAAAAAACCGTAAAATGTCAAGAGTAAAGTGCCCTTATTTTAAACAATGTATCGTTCTAAATGCTTAATCCCTATGTAAAAAAGTTATTTTAGCAGGAATATGTTATTGAAAAAAATTAGAAAAATTTATTTTAGCCGTAAATCGAAAATAATGGGGACACCGGAGCTGTTCGAAGCGCCGAGCGCGCCGCGTACGCCCGAATATTTTCAAAGTCCCAACGTACCGATCAAGAGTAAAGTACCATTTTCCTACATTAGATTTCGTTCTAAATGCTTAATCCCTATGTAAAAACGTTAGTTAAGCAAGAATATCGTATTTTAAAAAAAATCTAATGATAGGATTTTCCAGAAAATTGAAAAAACCGAAAAATGTCAAGAGTAAAGTGCCATTTTCTGACATTAGATTTCGTTCTAAATGCTTAATCCCTATGTAGAAACGTTAGTTAAGCAAGATTATCGTATTTTTAAAAAAATCTAATGATAGGATTTTTCAGAAAATTGAAAAAACCGTAAAATGTCAAGAGTAAAGTGCCCTTACTTTAAACAATGTATCGTTCTAAATGCTTAATCCCTATGTAAAAAAGTTATTTAAGCAGGAATATGTTATTGAAAAAAATTAGAAAAATTTATTTTAGCCGTAAATCGAAAATAATGGATCGAGCGAATCGGTCGATTGCGCCGAGACGCGCTATGATGCAACAGACGAGCGATTGGAACGCCCGAATATTTTCAAAGTCCCAACGTACCGATCAAGAGTAAAGTACCATTTTCCTACATTAGATTTCGTTCTAAATGCTTAATCCCTATGTAAAAACGTTAGTTAAGCAAGAATATCGTATTTTTAAAAAAATCTAATGATAGGATTTTCCAGAAAATTGAAAAAACCGAAAAATGTCAAGAGTAAAGTGCCATTTTCTGACATTAGATTTCGTTCTAAATGCTTAATCCCTATGTAGAAACGTTAGTTAAGCAAGAATATCGTATTTTTAAAAAAATCTAATGATAGGATTTTTCAGAAAATTGAAAAAACCGTAAAATGTCAAGAGTAAAGTGCCCTTATTTTAAACAATGTATCGTTCTAAATGCTTAATCCCTATGTAAAAAAGTTATTTTAGCAGGAATATGTTATTGAAAAAAATTAGAAAAATTTATTTTAGCCGTAAATCGAAAATAATGGGGACACCGGAGCTGTTCGAAGCGCCGAGCGCGCCGCGTACGCCCGAATATTTTCAAAGTCCCAACGTACCGATCAAGAGTAAAGTACCATTTTCCTACATTAGATTTCGTTCTAAATGCTTAATCCCTATGTAAAAACGTTAGTTAAGCAAGAATATCGTATTTTAAAAAAAATCTAATGATAGGATTTTCCAGAAAATTGAAAAAACCGAAAAATGTCAAGAGTAAAGTGCCATTTTCTGACATTAGATTTCGTTCTAAATGCTTAATCCCTATGTAGAAACGTTAGTTAAGCAAGATTATCGTATTTTTAAAAAAATCTAATGATAGGATTTTTCAGAAAATTGAAAAAACCGTAAAATGTCAAGAGTAAAGTGCCCTTACTTTAAACAATGTATCGTTCTAAATGCTTAATCCCTATGTAAAAAAGTTATTTAAGCAGGAATATGTTATTGAAAAAAATTAGAAAAATTTATTTTAGCCGTAAATCGAAAATAATGGATCGAGCGAATCGGTCGATTGCGCCGAGACGCGCTATGATGCAACAGACGAGCGATTGGAACGCCCGAATATTTTCAAAGTCCCAACGTACCGATCAAGAGTAAAGTACCATTTTCCTACATTAGATTTCGTTCTAAATGCTTAATCCCTATGTAAAAACGTTAGTTAAGCAAGAATATCGTATTTTTAAAAAAATCTAATGATAGGATTTTCCAGAAAATTGAAAAAACCGAAAAATGTCAAGAGTAAAGTGCCATTTTCTGACATTAGATTTCGTTCTAAATGCTTAATCCCTATGTAGAAACGTTAGCTAAGCAAGAATATCGTATTTTTAAAAAAATCTAATGATAGGATTTTTCAGAAAATTGAAAAAACCGTAAAATGTCAAGAGTAAAGTGCCCTTATTTTAAACAATGTATCGTTCTAAATGCTTAATCCCTATGTAAAAAAGTTATTTAAGCAGGAATATGTTATTGAAAGAAATTAGAAAAATTTATTTTAGCCGTAAATCGAAAATAATGGATCGAGCGAATCGGTCGATTGCGCCGAGACGCGCTATGATGCAACAGACGAGCGATTGGAACGCCCGAATATTTTCAAAGTCCCAACGTACCGATCAAGAGTAAAGTACCATTTTCCTACATTAGATTTCGTTCTAAATGCTTAATCCCTATGTAAAAACGTTAGTTAAGCAAGAATATCGTATTTTTAAAAAAATCTAATGATAGGATTTCCCAGAAAATTGAAAAAACCGAAAAATGTCAAGAGTAAAGTGCCATTTTCTGACATTAGATTTCGTTCTAAATGCTTAATCCCTATGTAGAAACGTTAGTTAAGCAAGAATATCGTATTTTTAAAAAAATCTAATGATAGGATTTTTCAGAAAATTGAAAAAACCGTAAAATGTCAAGAGTAAAGTGCCCTTATTTTAAACAATGTATCGTTCTAAATGCTTAATCCCTATGTAAAAAAGTTATTTTAGCAGGAATATGTTATTGAAAAAAATTAGAAAAATTTATTTTAGCCGTAAATCGAAAATAATGGGGACACCGGAGCTGTTCGAAGCGCCGAGCGCGCCGCGTACGCCCGAATATTTTCAAAGTCCCAACGTACCGATCAAGAGTAAAGTACCATTTTCCTACATTAGATTTCGTTCTAAATGCTTAATCCCTATGTAAAAACGTTAGTTAAGCAAGAATATCGTATTTTAAAAAAAATCTAATGATAGGATTTTCCAGAAAATTGAAAAAACCGAAAAATGTCAAGAGTAAAGTGCCATTTTCTGACATTAGATTTCGTTCTAAATGCTTAATCCCTATGTAGAAACGTTAGTTAAGCAAGAATATCGTATTTTTAAAAAAATCTAATGATAGGATTTTTCAGAAAATTGAAAAAACCGTAAAATGTCAAGAGTAAAGTGCCCTTACTTTAAACAATGTATCGTTCTAAATGCTTAATCCCTATGTAAAAAAGTTATTTAAGCAGGAATATGTTATTGAAAAAAATTAGAAAAATTTATTTTAGCCGTAAATCGAAAATAATGGATCGAGCGAATCGGTCGATTGCGCCGAGACGCGCTATGATGCAACAGACGAGCGATTGGAACGCCCGAATATTTTCAAAGTCCCAACGTACCGATCAAGAGTAAAGTACCATTTTCCTACATTAGATTTCGTTCTAAATGCTTAATCCCTATGTAAAAACGTTAGTTAAGCAAGAATATCGTATTTTTAAAAAAATCTAATGATAGGATTTTCCAGAAAATTGAAAAAACCGAAAAATGTCAAGAGTAAAGTGCCATTTTCTGACATTAGATTTCGTTCTAAATGCTTAATCCCTATGTAGAAACGTTAGTTAAGCAAGAATATCGTATTTTTAAAAAAATCTAATGATAGGATTTTTCAGAAAATTGAAAAAACCGTAAAATGTCAAGAGTAAAGTGCCCTTATTTTAAACAATGTATCGTTCTAAATGCTTAATCCCTATGTAAAAAAGTTATTTAAGCAGGAATATGTTATTGAAAAAAATTAGAAAAATTTATTTTAGCCGTAAATCGAAAATAATGGATCGAGCGAATCGGTCGATTGCGCCGAGACGCGCTATGATGCAACAGACGAGCGATTGGAACGCCCGAATATTTTCAAAGTCCCAACGTACCGATCAAGAGTAAAGTACCATTTTCCTACATTAGGTTTCGTTCTAAATGCTTAATCCCTATGTAAAAACGTTAGTTAAGCAAGAATATCGTATTTTTAAAAAAATCTAATGATAGGATTTCCCAGAAAATTGAAAAAACCGAAAAATGTCAAGAGTAAAGTGCCATTTTCTGACATTAGATTTCGTTCTAAATGCTTAATCCCTATGTAGAAACGTTAGTTAAGCAAGAATATCGTATTTTTAAAAAAATCTAATGATAGGATTTTTCAGAAAATTGAAAAAACCGTAAAATGTCAAGAGTAAAGTGCCCTTATTTTAAACAATGTATCGTTCTAAATGCTTAATCCCTATGTAAAAAAGTTATTTTAGCAGGAATATGTTATTGAAAAAAATTAGAAAAATTTATTTTAGCCGTAAATCGAAAATAATGGGGACACCGGAGCTGTTCGAAGCGCCGAGCGCGCCGCGTACGCCCGAATATTTTCAAAGTCCCAACGTACCGATCAAGAGTAAAGTACCATTTTCCTACATTAGATTTCGTTCTAAATGCTTAATCCCTATGTAAAAACGTTAGTTAAGCAAGAATATCGTATTTTAAAAAAAATCTAATGATAGGATTTTCCAGAAAATTGAAAAAACCGAAAAATGTCAAGAGTAAAGTGCCATTTTCTGACATTAGATTTCGTTCTAAATGCTTAATCCCTATGTAGAAACGTTAGTTAAGCAAGATTATCGTATTTTTAAAAAAATCTAATGATAGGATTTTTCAGAAAATTGAAAAAACCGTAAAATGTCAAGAGTAAAGTGCCCTTACTTTAAACAATGTATCGTTCTAAATGCTTAATCCCTATGTAAAAAAGTTATTTAAGCAGGAATATGTTATTGAAAAAAATTAGAAAAATTTATTTTAGCCGTAAATCGAAAATAATGGATCGAGCGAATCGGTCGATTGCGCCGAGACGCGCTATGATGCAACAGACGAGCGATTGGAACGCCCGAATATTTTCAAAGTCCCAACGTACCGATCAAGAGTAAAGTACCATTTTCCTACATTAGATTTCGTTCTAAATGCTTAATCCCTATGTAAAAACGTTAGTTAAGCAAGAATATCGTATTTTTAAAAAAATCTAATGATAGGATTTTCCAGAAAATTGAAAAAACCGAAAAATGTCAAGAGTAAAGTGCCATTTTCTGACATTAGATTTCGTTCTAAATGCTTAATCCCTATGTAGAAACGTTAGTTAAGCAAGAATATCGTATTTTTAAAAAAATCTAATGATAGGATTTTTCAGAAAATTGAAAAAACCGTAAAATGTCAAGAGTAAAGTGCCCTTATTTTAAACAATGTATCGTTCTAAATGCTTAATCCCTATGTAAAAAAGTTATTTTAGCAGGAATATGTTATTGAAAAAAATTAGAAAAATTTATTTTAGCCGTAAATCGAAAATAATGGGGACACCGGAGCTGTTCGAAGCGCCGAGCGCGCCGCGTACGCCCGAATATTTTCAAAGTCCCAACGTACCGATCAAGAGTAAAGTACCATTTTCCTACATTAGATTTCGTTCTAAATGCTTAATCCCTATGTAAAAACGTTAGTTAAGCAAGAATATCGTATTTTAAAAAAAATCTAATGATAGGATTTTCCAGAAAATTGAAAAAACCGAAAAATGTCAAGAGTAAAGTGCCATTTTCTGACATTAGATTTCGTTCTAAATGCTTAATCCCTATGTAGAAACGTTAGTTAAGCAAGATTATCGTATTTTTAAAAAAATCTAATGATAGGATTTTTCAGAAAATTGAAAAAACCGTAAAATGTCAAGAGTAAAGTGCCCTTACTTTAAACAATGTATCGTTCTAAATGCTTAATCCCTATGTAAAAAAGTTATTTAAGCAGGAATATGTTATTGAAAAAAATTAGAAAAATTTATTTTAGCCGTAAATCGAAAATAATGGATCGAGCGAATCGGTCGATTGCGCCGAGACGCGCTATGATGCAACAGACGAGCGATTGGAACGCCCGAATATTTTCAAAGTCCCAACGTACCGATCAAGAGTAAAGTACCATTTTCCTACATTAGATTTCGTTCTAAATGCTTAATCCCTATGTAAAAACGTTAGTTAAGCAAGAATATCGTATTTTTAAAAAAATCTAATGATAGGATTTTCCAGAAAATTGAAAAAACCGAAAAATGTCAAGAGTAAAGTGCCATTTTCTGACATTAGATTTCGTTCTAAATGCTTAATCCCTATGTAGAAACGTTAGCTAAGCAAGAATATCGTATTTTTAAAAAAATCTAATGATAGGATTTTTCAGAAAATTGAAAAAACCGTAAAATGTCAAGAGTAAAGTGCCCTTATTTTAAACAATGTATCGTTCTAAATGCTTAATCCCTATGTAAAAAAGTTATTTAAGCAGGAATATGTTATTGAAAGAAATTAGAAAAATTTATTTTAGCCGTAAATCGAAAATAATGGATCGAGCGAATCGGTCGATTGCGCCGAGACGCGCTATGATGCAACAGACGAGCGATTGGAACGCCCGAATATTTTCAAAGTCCCAACGTACCGATCAAGAGTAAAGTACCATTTTCCTACATTAGATTTCGTTCTAAATGCTTAATCCCTATGTAAAAACGTTAGTTAAGCAAGAATATCGTATTTTTAAAAAAATCTAATGATAGGATTTCCCAGAAAATTGAAAAAACCGAAAAATGTCAAGAGTAAAGTGCCATTTTCTGACATTAGATTTCGTTCTAAATGCTTAATCCCTATGTAGAAACGTTAGTTAAGCAAGAATATCGTATTTTTAAAAAAATCTAATGATAGGATTTTTCAGAAAATTGAAAAAACCGTAAAATGTCAAGAGTAAAGTGCCCTTATTTTAAACAATGTATCGTTCTAAATGCTTAATCCCTATGTAAAAAAGTTATTTTAGCAGGAATATGTTATTGAAAAAAATTAGAAAAATTTATTTTAGCCGTAAATCGAAAATAATGGGGACACCGGAGCTGTTCGAAGCGCCGAGCGCGCCGCGTACGCCCGAATATTTTCAAAGTCCCAACGTACCGATCAAGAGTAAAGTACCATTTTCCTACATTAGATTTCGTTCTAAATGCTTAATCCCTATGTAAAAACGTTAGTTAAGCAAGAATATCGTATTTTAAAAAAAATCTAATGATAGGATTTTCCAGAAAATTGAAAAAACCGAAAAATGTCAAGAGTAAAGTGCCATTTTCTGACATTAGATTTCGTTCTAAATGCTTAATCCCTATGTAGAAACGTTAGTTAAGCAAGAATATCGTATTTTTAAAAAAATCTAATGATAGGATTTTTCAGAAAATTGAAAAAACCGTAAAATGTCAAGAGTAAAGTGCCCTTACTTTAAACAATGTATCGTTCTAAATGCTTAATCCCTATGTAAAAAAGTTATTTAAGCAGGAATATGTTATTGAAAAAAATTAGAAAAATTTATTTTAGCCGTAAATCGAAAATAATGGATCGAGCGAATCGGTCGATTGCGCCGAGACGCGCTATGATGCAACAGACGAGCGATTGGAACGCCCGAATATTTTCAAAGTCCCAACGTACCGATCAAGAGTAAAGTACCATTTTCCTACATTAGATTTCGTTCTAAATGCTTAATCCCTATGTAAAAACGTTAGTTAAGCAAGAATATCGTATTTTTAAAAAAATCTAATGATAGGATTTCCCAGAAAATTGAAAAAACCGAAAAATGTCAAGAGTAAAGTGCCATTTTCTGACATTAGATTTCGTTCTAAATGCTTAATCCCTATGTAGAAACGTTAGTTAAGCAAGAATATCGTATTTTTAAAAAAATCTAATGATAGGATTTTTCAGAAAATTGAAAAAACCGTAAAATGTCAAGAGTAAAGTGCCCTTACTTTAAACAATGTATCGTTCTAAATGCTTAATCCCTATGTAAAAAAGTTATTTAAGCAGGAATATGTTATTGAAAAAAATTAGAAAAATTTATTTTAGCCGTAAATCGAAAATAATGGATCGAGCGAATCGGTCGATTGCGCCGAGACGCGCTATGATGCAACAGACGAGCGATTGGAACGCCCGAATATTTTCAAAGTCCCAACGTACCGATCAAGAGTAAAGTACCATTTTCCTACATTAGATTTCGTTCTAAATGCTTAATCCCTATGTAAAAACGTTAGTTAAGCAAGAATATCGTATTTTTAAAAAAATCTAATGATAGGATTTTCCAGAAAATTGAAAAAACCGAAAAATGTCAAGAGTAAAGTGCCATTTTCTGACATTAGATTTCGTTCTAAATGCTTAATCCCTATGTAGAAACGTTAGTTAAGCAAGAATATCGTATTTTTAAAAAAATCTAATGATAGGATTTTTCAGAAAATTGAAAAAACCGTAAAATGTCAAGAGTAAAGTGCCCTTATTTTAAACAATGTATCGTTCTAAATGCTTAATCCCTATGTAAAAAAGTTATTTTAGCAGGAATATGTTATTGAAAAAAATTAGAAAAATTTATTTTAGCCGTAAATCGAAAATAATGGGGACACCGGAGCTGTTCGAAGCGCCGAGCGCGCCGCGTACGCCCGAATATTTTCAAAGTCCCAACGTACCGATCAAGAGTAAAGTACCATTTTCCTACATTAGATTTCGTTCTAAATGCTTAATCCCTATGTAAAAACGTTAGTTAAGCAAGAATATCGTATTTTAAAAAAAATCTAATGATAGGATTTTCCAGAAAATTGAAAAAACCGAAAAATGTCAAGAGTAAAGTGCCATTTTCTGACATTAGATTTCGTTCTAAATGCTTAATCCCTATGTAGAAACGTTAGTTAAGCAAGATTATCGTATTTTTAAAAAAATCTAATGATAGGATTTTTCAGAAAATTGAAAAAACCGTAAAATGTCAAGAGTAAAGTGCCCTTACTTTAAACAATGTATCGTTCTAAATGCTTAATCCCTATGTAAAAAAGTTATTTAAGCAGGAATATGTTATTGAAAAAAATTAGAAAAATTTATTTTAGCCGTAAATCGAAAATAATGGATCGAGCGAATCGGTCGATTGCGCCGAGACGCGCTATGATGCAACAGACGAGCGATTGGAACGCCCGAATATTTTCAAAGTCCCAACGTACCGATCAAGAGTAAAGTACCATTTTCCTACATTAGATTTCGTTCTAAATGCTTAATCCCTATGTAAAAACGTTAGTTAAGCAAGAATATCGTATTTTTAAAAAAATCTAATGATAGGATTTCCCAGAAAATTGAAAAAACCGAAAAATGTCAAGAGTAAAGTGCCATTTTCTGACATTAGATTTCGTTCTAAATGCTTAATCCCTATGTAGAAACGTTAGTTAAGCAAGAATATCGTATTTTTAAAAAAATCTAATGATAGGATTTTTCAGAAAATTGAAAAAACCGTAAAATGTCAAGAGTAAAGTGCCCTTACTTTAAACAATGTATCGTTCTAAATGCTTAATCCCTATGTAAAAAAGTTATTTAAGCAGGAATATGTTATTGAAAGAAATTAGAAAAATTTATTTTAGCCGTAAATCGAAAATAATGGATCGAGCGAATCGGTCGATTGCGCCGAGACGCGCTATGATGCAACAGACGAGCGATTGGAACGCCCGAATATTTTCAAAGTCCCAACGTACCGATCAAGAGTAAAGTACCATTTTCCTACATTAGATTTCGTTCTAAATGCTTAATCCCTATGTAAAAACGTTAGTTAAGCAAGAATATCGTATTTTTAAAAAAATCTAATGATAGGATTTCCCAGAAAATTGAAAAAACCGAAAAATGTCAAGAGTAAAGTGCCATTTTCTGACATTAGATTTCGTTCTAAATGCTTAATCCCTATGTAGAAACGTTAGTTAAGCAAGAATATCGTATTTTTAAAAAAATCTAATGATAGGATTTTTCAGAAAATTGAAAAAACCGTAAAATGTCAAGAGTAAAGTGCCCTTACTTTAAACAATGTATCGTTCTAAATGCTTAATCCCTATGTAAAAAAGTTATTTAAGCAGGTATATGTTATTGAAAAAAATTAGAAAAATTTATTTTAGCCGTAAATCGAAAATAATGGATCGAGCGAATCGGTCGATTGCGCCGAGACGCGCTATGATGCAACAGACGAGCGATTGGAACGCCCGAATATTTTCAAAGTCCCAACGTACCGATCAAGAGTAAAGTACCATTTTCCTACATTAGATTTCGTTCTAAATGCTTAATCCCTATGTAAAAACGTTAGTTAAGCAAGAATATCGTATTTTTAAAAAAATCTAATGATAGGATTTCCCAGAAAATTGAAAAAACCGAAAAATGTCAAGAGTAAAGTGCCATTTTCTGACATTAGATTTCGTTCTAAATGCTTAATCCCTATGTAGAAACGTTAGTTAAGCAAGAATATCGTATTTTTAAAAAAATCTAATGATAGGATTTTTCAGAAAATTGAAAAAACCGTAAAATGTCAAGAGTAAAGTGCCCTTATTTTAAACAATGTATCGTTCTAAATGCTTAATCCCTATGTAAAAAAGTTATTTTAGCAGGAATATGTTATTGAAAAAAATTAGAAAAATTTATTTTAGCCGTAAATCGAAAATAATGGGGACACCGGAGCTGTTCGAAGCGCCGAGCGCGCCGCGTACGCCCGAATATTTTCAAAGTCCCAACGTACCGATCAAGAGTAAAGTACCATTTTCCTACATTAGATTTCGTTCTAAATGCTTAATCCCTATGTAAAAACGTTAGTTAAGCAAGAATATCGTATTTTAAAAAAAATCTAATGATAGGATTTTCCAGAAAATTGAAAAAACCGAAAAATGTCAAGAGTAAAGTGCCATTTTCTGACATTAGATTTCGTTCTAAATGCTTAATCCCTATGTAGAAACGTTAGTTAAGCAAGAATATCGTATTTTTAAAAAAATCTAATGATAGGATTTTTCAGAAAATTGAAAAAACCGTAAAATGTCAAGAGTAAAGTGCCCTTACTTTAAACAATGTATCGTTCTAAATGCTTAATCCCTATGTAAAAAAGTTATTTAAGCAGGAATATGTTATTGAAAAAAATTAGAAAAATTTATTTTAGCCGTAAATCGAAAATAATGGATCGAGCGAATCGGTCGATTGCGCCGAGACGCGCTATGATGCAACAGACGAGCGATTGGAACGCCCGAATATTTTCAAAGTCCCAACGTACCGATCAAGAGTAAAGTACCATTTTCCTACATTAGATTTCGTTCTAAATGCTTAATCCCTATGTAAAAACGTTAGTTAAGCAAGAATATCGTATTTTTAAAAAAATCTAATGATAGGATTTCCCAGAAAATTGAAAAAACCGAAAAATGTCAAGAGTAAAGTGCCATTTTCTGACATTAGATTTCGTTCTAAATGCTTAATCCCTATGTAGAAACGTTAGTTAAGCAAGAATATCGTATTTTTAAAAAAATCTAATGATAGGATTTTTCAGAAAATTGAAAAAACCGTAAAATGTCAAGAGTAAAGTGCCCTTACTTTAAACAATGTATCGTTCTAAATGCTTAATCCCTATGTAAAAAAGTTATTTAAGCAGGAATATGTTATTGAAAAAAATTAGAAAAATTTATTTTAGCCGTAAATCGAAAATAATGGATCGAGCGAATCGGTCGATTGCGCCGAGACGCGCTATGATGCAACAGACGAGCGATTGGAACGCCCGAATATTTTCAAAGTCCCAACGTACCGATCAAGAGTAAAGTACCATTTTCCTACATTAGATTTCGTTCTAAATGCTTAATCCCTATGTAAAAACGTTAGTTAAGCAAGAATATCGTATTTTTAAAAAAATCTAATGATAGGATTTTCCAGAAAATTGAAAAAACCGAAAAATGTCAAGAGTAAAGTGCCATTTTCTGACATTAGATTTCGTTCTAAATGCTTAATCCCTATGTAGAAACGTTAGTTAAGCAAGAATATCGTATTTTTAAAAAAATCTAATGATAGGATTTTTCAGAAAATTGAAAAAACCGTAAAATGTCAAGAGTAAAGTGCCCTTATTTTAAACAATGTATCGTTCTAAATGCTTAATCCCTATGTAAAAAAGTTATTTTAGCAGGAATATGTTATTGAAAAAAATTAGAAAAATTTATTTTAGCCGTAAATCGAAAATAATGGGGACACCGGAGCTGTTCGAAGCGCCGAGCGCGCCGCGTACGCCCGAATATTTTCAAAGTCCCAACGTACCGATCAAGAGTAAAGTACCATTTTCCTACATTAGATTTCGTTCTAAATGCTTAATCCCTATGTAAAAACGTTAGTTAAGCAAGAATATCGTATTTTAAAAAAAATCTAATGATAGGATTTTCCAGAAAATTGAAAAAACCGAAAAATGTCAAGAGTAAAGTGCCATTTTCTGACATTAGATTTCGTTCTAAATGCTTAATCCCTATGTAGAAACGTTAGTTAAGCAAGATTATCGTATTTTTAAAAAAATCTAATGATAGGATTTTTCAGAAAATTGAAAAAACCGTAAAATGTCAAGAGTAAAGTGCCCTTACTTTAAACAATGTATCGTTCTAAATGCTTAATCCCTATGTAAAAAAGTTATTTAAGCAGGAATATGTTATTGAAAAAAATTAGAAAAATTTATTTTAGCCGTAAATCGAAAATAATGGATCGAGCGAATCGGTCGATTGCGCCGAGACGCGCTATGATGCAACAGACGAGCGATTGGAACGCCCGAATATTTTCAAAGTCCCAACGTACCGATCAAGAGTAAAGTACCATTTTCCTACATTAGATTTCGTTCTAAATGCTTAATCCCTATGTAAAAACGTTAGTTAAGCAAGAATATCGTATTTTTAAAAAAATCTAATGATAGGATTTCCCAGAAAATTGAAAAAACCGAAAAATGTCAAGAGTAAAGTGCCATTTTCTGACATTAGATTTCGTTCTAAATGCTTAATCCCTATGTAGAAACGTTAGTTAAGCAAGAATATCGTATTTTTAAAAAAATCTAATGATAGGATTTTTCAGAAAATTGAAAAAACCGTAAAATGTCAAGAGTAAAGTGCCCTTACTTTAAACAATGTATCGTTCTAAATGCTTAATCCCTATGTAAAAAAGTTATTTAAGCAGGAATATGTTATTGAAAAAAATTAGAAAAATTTATTTTAGCCGTAAATCGAAAATAATGGATCGAGCGAATCGGTCGATTGCGCCGAGACGCGCTATGATGCAACAGACGAGCGATTGGAACGCCCGAATATTTTCAAAGTCCCAACGTACCGATCAAGAGTAAAGTACCATTTTCCTACATTAGGTTTCGTTCTAAATGCTTAATCCCTATGTAAAAACGTTAGTTAAGCAAGAATATCGTATTTTTAAAAAAATCTAATGATAGTATTTCCCAGAAAATTGAAAAAACCGAAAAATGTCAAGAGTAAAGTGCCATTTTCTGACATTAGATTTCGTTCTAAATGCTTAATCCCTATGTAGAAACGTTAGTTAAGCAAGAATATCGTATTTTTAAAAAAATCTAATGATAGGATTTTTCAGAAAATTGAAAAAACCGTAAAATGTCAAGAGTAAAGTGCCCTTACTTTAAACAATGTATCGTTCTAAATGCTTAATCCCTATGTAAAAAAGTTATTTAAGCAGGAATATGTTATTGAAAGAAATTAGAAAAATTTATTTTAGCCGTAAATCGAAAATAATGGATCGAGCGAATCGGTCGATTGCGCCGAGACGCGCTATGATGCAACAGACGAGCGATTGGAACGCCCGAATATTTTCAAAGTCCCAACGTACCGATCAAGAGTAAAGTACCATTTTCCTACATTAGATTTCGTTCTAAATGCTTAATCCCTATGTAAAAACGTTAGTTAAGCAAGAATATCGTATTTTTAAAAAAATCTAATGATAGGATTTTCCAGAAAATTGAAAAAACCGAAAAATGTCAAGAGTAAAGTGCCATTTTCTGACATTAGATTTCGTTCTAAATGCTTAATCCCTATGTAGAAACGTTAGTTAAGCAAGAATATCGTATTTTTAAAAAAATCTAATGATAGGATTTTTCAGAAAATTGAAAAAACCGTAAAATGTCAAGAGTAAAGTGCCCTTACTTTAAACAATGTATCGTTCTAAATGCTTAATCCCTATGTAAAAAAGTTATTTAAGCAGGAATATGTTATTGAAAGAAATTAGAAAAATTTATTTTAGCCGTAAATCGAAAATAATGGATCGAGCGAATCGGTCGATTGCGCCGAGACGCGCTATGATGCAACAGACGAGCGATTGGAACGCCCGAATATTTTCAAAGTCCCAACGTACCGATCAAGAGTAAAGTACCATTTTCCTACATTAGATTTCGTTCTAAATGCTTAATCCCTATGTAAAAACGTTAGTTAAGCAAGAATATCGTATTTTTAAAAAAATCTAATGATAGGATTTTCCAGAAAATTGAAAAAACCGAAAAATGTCAAGAGTAAAGTGCCATTTTCTGACATTAGATTTCGTTCTAAATGCTTAATCCCTATGTAGAAACGTTAGTTAAGCAAGAATATCGTATTTTTAAAAAAATCTAATGATAGGATTTTTCAGAAAATTGAAAAAACCGTAAAATGTCAAGAGTAAAGTGCCCTTATTTTAAACAATGTATCGTTCTAAATGCTTAATCCCTATGTAAAAAAGTTATTTTAGCAGGAATATGTTATTGAAAAAAATTAGAAAAATTTATTTTAGCCGTAAATCGAAAATAATGGGGACACCGGAGCTGTTCGAAGCGCCGAGCGCGCCGCGTACGCCCGAATATTTTCAAAGTCCCAACGTACCGATCAAGAGTAAAGTACCATTTTCCTACATTAGGTTTCGTTCTAAATGCTTAATCCCTATGTAAAAACGTTAGTTAAGCAAGAATATCGTATTTTTAAAAAAATCTAATGATAGGATTTCCCAGAAAATTGAAAAAACCGAAAAATGTCAAGAGTAAAGTGCCATTTTCTGACATTAGATTTCGTTCTAAATGCTTAATCCCTATGTAGAAACGTTAGCTAAGCAAGAATATCGTATTTTTAAAAAAATCTAATGATAGGATTTTTCAGAAAATTGAAAAAACCGTAAAATGTCAAGAGTAAAGTGCCCTTATTTTAAACAATGTATCGTTCTAAATGCTTAATCCCTATGTAAAAAAGTTATTTTAGCAGGAATATGTTATTGAAAAAAATTAGAAAAATTTATTTTAGCCGTAAATCGAAAATAATGGGGACACCGGAGCTGTTCGAAGCGCCGAGCGCGCCGCGTACGCCCGAATATTTTCAAAGTCCCAACGTACCGATCAAGAGTAAAGTACCATTTTCCTACATTAGATTTCGTTCTAAATACTTAATCCCTATGTAAAAACGTTAGTTAAGCAAGAATATCGTATTTTTAAAAAAATCTAATGATAGGATTTTCCAGAAAATTGAAAAAACCGAAAAATGTCAAGAGTAAAGTGCCATTTTCTGACATTAGATTTCGTTCTAAATGCTTAATCCCTATGTAGAAACGTTAGTTAAGCAAGAATATCGTATTCTTAAAAAAATCTAATGATAGGATTTTTCAGAAAATTGAAAAAACCGTAAAATGTCAAGAGTAAAGTGCCCTTATTTTAAACAATGTATCGTTCTAAATGCTTAATCCCTATGTAAAAAAGTTATTTAAGCAAGAATATGTTATTGAATAAAATGAGAAAAATTTATTTTAGCCGTAAATCGAAAATAATGGATCGAGCGAATCGGTCGATTGCGCCGAGACGCGCAATGATGCAACAGACGAGCGATTGGAACGCCCGAATATTTTCAAAGTCCCAACGTACCGATCAAGAGTAAAGTACCATTTTCCTACATTAGATTTCGTTCTAAATGCTTAATCCCTATGTAAAAACGTTAGTTAAGCAAGAATATCGTATTTTTAAAAAAATCTAATGATAGGATTTCCCAGAAAATTGAAAAAACCGAAAAATGTCAAGAGTAAAGTGCCATTTTCTGACATTAGATTTCGTTCTAAATGCTTAATCCCTATGTAGAAACGTTAGTTAAGCAAGAATATCGTATTTTTAAAAAAATCTAATGATAGGATTTTTCAGAAAATTGAAAAAACCGTAAAATGTCAAGAGTAAAGTGCCCTTATTTTAAACAATGTATCGTTCTAAATGCTTAATCCCTATGTAAAAAAGTTATTTAAGCAGGAATATGTTATTGAAAAAAATTAGAAAAATTTATTTTAGCCGTAAATCGAAAATAATGGATCGAGCGAATCGGTCGATTGCGCCGAGACGCGCTATGATGCAACAGACGAGCGATTGGAACGCCCGAATATTTTCAAAGTCCCAACGTACCGATCAAGAGTAAAGTACCATTTTCCTACATTAGGTTTCGTTCTAAATGCTTAATCCCTATGTAAAAACGTTAGTTAAGCAAGAATATCGTATTTTTAAAAAAATCTAATGATAGGATTTCCCAGAAAATTGAAAAAACCGAAAAATGTCAAGAGTAAAGTGCCATTTTCTGACATTAGATTTCGTTCTAAATGCTTAATCCCTATGTAGAAACGTTAGCTAAGCAAGAATATCGTATTTTTAAAAAAATCTAATGATAGGATTTTTCAGAAAATTGAAAAAACCGTAAAATGTCAAGAGTAAAGTGCCCTTATTTTAAACAATGTATCGTTCGAAATGCTTAATCCCTATGTAAAAAAGTTATTTTAGCAGGAATATGTTATTGAAAAAAATTAGAAAAATTTATTTTAGCCGTAAATCGAAAATAATGGGGACACCGGAGCTGTTCGAAGCGCCGAGCGCGCCGCGTACGCCCGAATATTTTCAAAGTCCCAACGTACCGATCAAGAGTAAAGTACCATTTTCCTACATTAGATTTCGTTCTAAATACTTAATCCCTATGTAAAAACGTTAGTTAAGCAAGAATATCGTATTTTTAAAAAAATCTAATGATAGGATTTTCCAGAAAATTGAAAAAACCGAAAAATGTCAAGAGTAAAGTGCCATTTTCTGACATTAGATTTCGTTCTAAATGCTTAATCCCTATGTAGAAACGTTAGTTAAGCAAGAATATCGTATTCTTAAAAAAATCTAATGATAGGATTTTTCAGAAAATTGAAAAAACCGTAAAATGTCAAGAGTAAAGTGCCCTTATTTTAAACAATGTATCGTTCTAAATGCTTAATCCCTATGTAAAAAAGTTATTTAAGCAAGAATATGTTATTGAATAAAATGAGAAAAATTTATTTTAGCCGTAAATCGAAAATAATGGATCGAGCGAATCGGTCGATTGCGCCGAGACGCGCTATGATGCAACAGACGAGCGATTGGAACGCCCGAATATTTTCAAAGTCCCAACGTACCGATCAAGAGTAAAGTACCATTTTCCTACGTTAGATTTCGTTCTAAATGCTTAATCCCTATGTAAAAACGTTAGTTAAGCAAGAATATCGTATTTTTAAAAAAATCTAATGATAGGATTTCCCAGAAAATTGAAAAAACCGAAAAATGTCAAGAGTAAAGTGCCATTTTCTGACATTAGATTTCGTTCTAAATGCTTAATCCCTATGTAGAAACGTTAGTTAAGCAAGAATATCGTATTTTTAAAAAAATCTAATGATAGGATTTTTCAGAAAATTGAAAAAACCGTAAAATGTCAAGAGTAAAGTGCCCTTATTTTAAACAATGTATCGTTCTAAATGCTTAATCCCTATGTAAAAAAGTTATTTAAGCAGGAATATGTTATTGAAAAAAATTAGAAAAATTTATTTTAGCCGTAAATCGAAAATAATGGATCGAGCGAATCGGTCGATTGCGCCGAGACGCGCTATGATGCAACAGACGAGCGATTGGAACGCCCGAATATTTTCAAAGTCCCAACGTACCGATCAAGAGTAAAGTACCATTTTCCTACATTAGATTTCGTTCTAAATGCTTAATCCCTATGTAAAAACGTTAGTTAAGCAAGAATATCGTATTTTTAAAAAAATCTAATGATAGGATTTTCCAGAAAATTGAAAAAACCGAAAAATGTCAAGAGTAAAGTGCCATTTTCTGACATTAGATTTCGTTCTAAATGCTTAATCCCTATGTAGAAACGTTAGTTAAGCAAGAATATCGTATTTTTAAAAAAATCTAATGATAGGATTTTTCAGAAAATTGAAAAAACCGTAAAATGTCAAGAGTAAAGTGCCCTTATTTTAAACAATGTATCGTTCTAAATGCTTAATCCCTATGTAAAAAAGTTATTTTAGCAGGAATATGTTATTGAAAAAAATTAGAAAAATTTATTTTAGCCGTAAATCGAAAATAATGGGGACACCGGAGCTGTTCGAAGCGCCGAGCGCGCCGCGTACGCCCGAATATTTTCAAAGTCCCAACGTACCGATCAAGAGTAAAGTACCATTTTCCTACATTAGATTTCGTTCTAAATGCTTAATCCCTATGTAAAAACGTTAGTTAAGCAAGAATATCGTATTTTAAAAAAAATCTAATGATAGGATTTTCCAGAAAATTGAAAAAACCGAAAAATGTCAAGAGTAAAGTGCCATTTTCTGACATTAGATTTCGTTCTAAATGCTTAATCCCTATGTAGAAACGTTAGTTAAGCAAGATTATCGTATTTTTAAAAAAATCTAATGATAGGATTTTTCAGAAAATTGAAAAAACCGTAAAATGTCAAGAGTAAAGTGCCCTTACTTTAAACAATGTATCGTTCTAAATGCTTAATCCCTATGTAAAAAAGTTATTTAAGCAGGAATATGTTATTGAAAAAAATTAGAAAAATTTATTTTAGCCGTAAATCGAAAATAATGGATCGAGCGAATCGGTCGATTGCGCCGAGACGCGCTATGATGCAACAGACGAGCGATTGGAACGCCCGAATATTTTCAAAGTCCCAACGTACCGATCAAGAGTAAAGTACCATTTTCCTACATTAGATTTCGTTCTAAATGCTTAATCCCTATGTAAAAACGTTAGTTAAGCAAGAATATCGTATTTTTAAAAAAATCTAATGATAGGATTTCCCAGAAAATTGAAAAAACCGAAAAATGTCAAGAGTAAAGTGCCATTTTCTGACATTAGATTTCGTTCTAAATGCTTAATCCCTATGTAGAAACGTTAGTTAAGCAAGAATATCGTATTTTTAAAAAAATCTAATGATAGGATTTTTCAGAAAATTGAAAAAACCGTAAAATGTCAAGAGTAAAGTGCCCTTACTTTAAACAATGTATCGTTCTAAATGCTTAATCCCTATGTAAAAAAGTTATTTTAGCAGGAATATGTTATTGAAAAAAATTAGAAAAATTTATTTTAGCCGTAAATCGAAAATAATGGATCGAGCGAATCGGTCGATTGCGCCGAGACGCGCTATGATGCAACAGACGAGCGATTGGAACGCCCGAATATTTTCAAAGTCCCAACGTACCGATCAAGAGTAAAGTACCATTTTCCTACATTAGATTTCGTTCTAAATGCTTAATCCCTATGTAAAAACGTTAGTTAAGCAAGAATATCGTATTTTTAAAAAAATCTAATGATAGGATTTTCCAGAAAATTGAAAAAACCGAAAAATGTCAAGAGTAAAGTGCCATTTTCTGACATTAGATTTCGTTCTAAATGCTTAATCCCTATGTAGAAACGTTAGCTAAGCAAGAATATCGTATTTTTAAAAAAATCTAATGATAGGATTTTTCAGAAAATTGAAAAAACCGTAAAATGTCAAGAGTAAAGTGCCCTTATTTTAAACAATGTATCGTTCTAAATGCTTAATCCCTATGTAAAAAAGTTATTTAAGCAGGAATATGTTATTGAAAGAAATTAGAAAAATTTATTTTAGCCGTAAATCGAAAATAATGGATCGAGCGAATCGGTCGATTGCGCCGAGACGCGCTATGATGCAACAGACGAGCGATTGGAACGCCCGAATATTTTCAAAGTCCCAACGTACCGATCAAGAGTAAAGTACCATTTTCCTACATTAGATTTCGTTCTAAATGCTTAATCCCTATGTAAAAACGTTAGTTAAGCAAGAATATCGTATTTTAAAAAAAATCTAATGATAGGATTTCCCAGAAAATTGAAAAAACCGAAAAATGTCAAGAGTAAAGTGCCATTTTCTGACATTAGATTTCGTTCTAAATGCTTAATCCCTATGTAGAAACGTTAGTTAAGCAAGAATATCGTATTTTTAAAAAAATCTAATGATAGGATTTTTCAGAAAATTGAAAAAACCGTAAAATGTCAAGAGTAAAGTGCCCTTATTTTAAACAATGTATCGTTCTAAATGCTTAATCCCTATGTAAAAAAGTTATTTTAGCAGGAATATGTTATTGAAAAAAATTAGAAAAATTTATTTTAGCCGTAAATCGAAAATAATGGGGACACCGGAGCTGTTCGAAGCGCCGAGCGCGCCGCGTACGCCCGAATATTTTCAAAGTCCCAACGTACCGATCAAGAGTAAAGTACCATTTTCCTACATTAGATTTCGTTCTAAATGCTTAATCCCTATGTAAAAACGTTAGTTAAGCAAGAATATCGTATTTTAAAAAAAATCTAATGATAGGATTTTCCAGAAAATTGAAAAAACCGAAAAATGTCAAGAGTAAAGTGCCATTTTCTGACATTAGATTTCGTTCTAAATGCTTAATCCCTATGTAGAAACGTTAGTTAAGCAAGAATATCGTATTTTTAAAAAAATCTAATGATAGGATTTTTCAGAAAATTGAAAAAACCGTAAAATGTCAAGAGTAAAGTGCCCTTACTTTAAACAATGTATCGTTCTAAATGCTTAATCCCTATGTAAAAAAGTTATTTAAGCAGGAATATGTTATTGAAAAAAATTAGAAAAATTTATTTTAGCCGTAAATCGAAAATAATGGATCGAGCGAATCGGTCGATTGCGCCGAGACGCGCTATGATGCAACAGACGAGCGATTGGAGCGCCCGAATATTTTCAAAGTCCCAACGTACCGATCAAGAGTAAAGTACCATTTTCCTACATTAGATTTCGTTCTAAATGCTTAATCCCTATGTAAAAACGTTAGTTAAGCAAGAATATCGTATTTTTAAAAAAATCTAATGATAGGATTTCCCAGAAAATTGAAAAAACCGAAAAATGTCAAGAGTAAAGTGCCATTTTCTGACATTAGATTTCGTTCTAAATGCTTAATCCCTATGTAGAAACGTTAGTTAAGCAAGAATATCGTATTTTTAAAAAAATCTAATGATAGGATTTTTCAGAAAATTGAAAAAACCGTAAAATGTCAAGAGTAAAGTGCCCTTACTTTAAACAATGTATCGTTCTAAATGCTTAATCCCTATGTAAAAAAGTTATTTAAGCAGGAATATGTTATTGAAAAAAATTAGAAAAATTTATTTTAGCCGTAAATCGAAAATAATGGATCGAGCGAATCGGTCGATTGCGCCGAGACGCGCTATGATGCAACAGACGAGCGATTGGAACGCCCGAATATTTTCAAAGTCCCAACGTACCGATCAAGAGTAAAGTACCATTTTCCTACATTAGATTTCGTTCTAAATGCTTAATCCCTATGTAAAAACGTTAGTTAAGCAAGAATATCGTATTTTTAAAAAAATCTAATGATAGGATTTTCCAGAAAATTGAAAAAACCGAAAAATGTCAAGAGTAAAGTGCCATTTTCTGACATTAGATTTCGTTCTAAATGCTTAATCCCTATGTAGAAACGTTAGTTAAGCAAGAATATCGTATTTTTAAAAAAATCTAATGATAGGATTTTTCAGAAAATTGAAAAAACCGTAAAATGTCAAGAGTAAAGTGCCCTTATTTTAAACAATGTATCGTTCTAAATGCTTAATCCCTATGTAAAAAAGTTATTTTAGCAGGAATATGTTATTGAAAAAAATTAGAAAAATTTATTTTAGCCGTAAATCGAAAATAATGGGGACACCGGAGCTGTTCGAAGCGCCGAGCGCGCCGCGTACGCCCGAATATTTTCAAAGTCCCAACGTACCGATCAAGAGTAAAGTACCATTTTCCTACATTAGATTTCGTTCTAAATGCTTAATCCCTATGTAAAAACGTTAGTTAAGCAAGAATATCGTATTTTAAAAAAAATCTAATGATAGGATTTTCCAGAAAATTGAAAAAACCGAAAAATGTCAAGAGTAAAGTGCCATTTTCTGACATTAGATTTCGTTCTAAATGCTTAATCCCTATGTAGAAACGTTAGTTAAGCAAGATTATCGTATTTTTAAAAAAATCTAATGATAGGATTTTTCAGAAAATTGAAAAAACCGTAAAATGTCAAGAGTAAAGTGCCCTTACTTTAAACAATGTATCGTTCTAAATGCTTAATCCCTATGTAAAAAAGTTATTTAAGCAGGAATATGTTATTGAAAAAAATTAGAAAAATTTATTTTAGCCGTAAATCGAAAATAATGGATCGAGCGAATCGGTCGATTGCGCCGAGACGCGCTATGATGCAACAGACGAGCGATTGGAACGCCCGAATATTTTCAAAGTCCCAACGTACCGATCAAGAGTAAAGTACCATTTTCCTACATTAGATTTCGTTCTAAATGCTTAATCCCTATGTAAAAACGTTAGTTAAGCAAGAATATCGTATTTTTAAAAAAATCTAATGATAGGATTTCCCAGAAAATTGAAAAAACCGAAAAATGTCAAGAGTAAAGTGCCATTTTCTGACATTAGATTTCGTTCTAAATGCTTAATCCCTATGTAGAAACGTTAGTTAAGCAAGAATATCGTATTTTTAAAAAAATCTAATGATAGGATTTTTCAGAAAATTGAAAAAACCGTAAAATGTCAAGAGTAAAGTGCCCTTACTTTAAACAATGTATCGTTCTAAATGCTTAATCCCTATGTAAAAAAGTTATTTAAGCAGGAATATGTTATTGAAAAAAATTAGAAAAATTTATTTTAGCCGTAAATCGAAAATAATGGATCGAGCGAATCGGTCGATTGCGCCGAGACGCGCTATGATGCAACAGACGAGCGATTGGAACGCCCGAATATTTTCAAAGTCCCAACGTACCGATCAAGAGTAAAGTACCATTTTCCTACATTAGATTTCGTTCTAAATGCTTAATCCCTATGTAAAAACGTTAGTTAAGCAAGAATATCGTATTTTTAAAAAAATCTAATGATAGGATTTTCCAGAAAATTGAAAAAACCGAAAAATGTCAAGAGTAAAGTGCCATTTTCTGACATTAGATTTCGTTCTAAATGCTTAATCCCTATGTAGAAACGTTAGTTAAGCAAGAATATCGTATTTTTAAAAAAATCTAATGATAGGATTTTTCAGAAAATTGAAAAAACCGTAAAATGTCAAGAGTAAAGTGCCCTTATTTTAAACAATGTATCGTTCTAAATGCTTAATCCCTATGTAAAAAAGTTATTTAAGCAGGAATATGTTATTGAAAAAAATTAGAAAAATTTATTTTAGCCGTAAATCGAAAATAATGGATCGAGCGAATCGGTCGATTGCGCCGAGACGCGCTATGATGCAACAGACGAGCGATTGGAACGCCCGAATATTTTCAAAGTCCCAACGTACCGATCAAGAGTAAAGTACCATTTTCCTACATTAGGTTTCGTTCTAAATGCTTAATCCCTATGTAAAAACGTTAGTTAAGCAAGAATATCGTATTTTTAAAAAAATCTAATGATAGGATTTCCCAGAAAATTGAAAAAACCGAAAAATGTCAAGAGTAAAGTGCCATTTTCTGACATTAGATTTCGTTCTAAATGCTTAATCCCTATGTAGAAACGTTAGTTAAGCAAGAATATCGTATTTTTAAAAAAATCTAATGATAGGATTTATCAGAAAATTGAAAAAACCGTAAAATGTCAAGAGTAAAGTGCCCTTACTTTAAACAATGTATCGTTCTAAATGCTTAATCCCTATGTAAAAAAGTTATTTAAGCAGGAATATGTTATTGAAAGAAATTAGAAAAATTTATTTTAGCCGTAAATCGAAAATAATGGATCGAGCGAATCGGTCGATTGCGCCGAGACGCGCTATGATGCAACAGACGAGCGATTGGAACGCCCGAATATTTTCAAAGTCCCAACGTACCGATCAAGAGTAAAGTACCATTTTCCTACATTAGATTTCGTTCTAAATGCTTAATCCCTATGTAAAAACGTTAGTTAAGCAAGAATATCGTATTTTTAAAAAAATCTAATGATAGGATTTTCCAGAAAATTGAAAAAACCGAAAAATGTCAAGAGTAAAGTGCCATTTTCTGACATTAGATTTCGTTCTAAATGCTTAATCCCTATGTAGAAACGTTAGTTAAGCAAGAATATCGTATTTTTAAAAAAATCTAATGATAGGATTTTTCAGAAAATTGAAAAAACCGTAAAATGTCAAGAGTAAAGTGCCCTTACTTTAAACAATGTATCGTTCTAAATGCTTAATCCCTATGTAAAAAAGTTATTTAAGCAGGAATATGTTATTGAAAGAAATTAGAAAAATTTATTTTAGCCGTAAATCGAAAATAATGGATCGAGCGAATCGGTCGATTGCGCCGAGACGCGCTATGATGCAACAGACGAGCGATTGGAACGCCCGAATATTTTCAAAGTCCCAACGTACCGATCAAGAGTAAAGTACCATTTTCCTACATTAGATTTCGTTCTAAATGCTTAATCCCTATGTAAAAACGTTAGTTAAGCAAGAATATCGTATTTTTAAAAAAATCTAATGATAGGATTTTCCAGAAAATTGAAAAAACCGAAAAATGTCAAGAGTAAAGTGCCATTTTCTGACATTAGATTTCGTTCTAAATTCTTAATCCCTATGTAGAAACGTTAGTTAAGCAAGAATATCGTATTTTTAAAAAAATCTAATGATAGGATTTTTCAGAAAATTGAAAAAACCGTAAAATGTCAAGAGTAAAGTGCCCTTATTTTAAACAATGTATCGTTCTAAATGCTTAATCCCTATGTAAAAAAGTTATTTTAGCAGGAATATGTTATTGAAAAAAATTAGAAAAATTTATTTTAGCCGTAAATCGAAAATAATGGGGACACCGGAGCTGTTCGAAGCGCCGAGCGCGCCGCGTACGCCCGAATATTTTCAAAGTCCCAACGTACCGATCAAGAGTAAAGTACCATTTTCCTACATTAGGTTTCGTTCTAAATGCTTAATCCCTATGTAAAAACGTTAGTTAAGCAAGAATATCGTATTTTTAAAAAAATCTAATGATAGGATTTCCCAGAAAATTGAAAAAACCGAAAAATGTCAAGAGTAAAGTGCCATTTTCTGACATTAGATTTCGTTCTAAATGCTTAATCCCTATGTAGAAACGTTAGCTAAGCAAGAATATCGTATTTTTAAAAAAATCTAATGATAGGATTTTTCAGAAAATTGAAAAAACCGTAAAATGTCAAGAGTAAAGTGCCCTTATTTTAAACATTATATCGTTCTAAATGCTTAATCCCTATGTAAAAAAGTTATCTAAGCAAGAATATGTTATTGAATAAAATGAGAAAAATTTATTTTAGCCGTAAATCGAAAAAAAGACTGTTCGTTTCTCTGTCTCTCTCGCGCGATCGAAGTATTGATGTTTCCCGGCAAAGTAATGGGATATTAATTAAACTTTATACACGAAATTACTCGTTTTGATCCCCGCTACACAGCCGTATACTTTTTATAATTTTGTGGAATCGGGAACCTTGCAATATTTATCATAACGCGGATCGACTGTCTCTGTCTCTTTCTAGATCGGAAGAATCGATGTTTCCCGGCAAACTAATGGGAGTTTAATTAAACTTTATACACGAAATTACTCGTTTTGATCCCCGCTACACAGCCGTATACTTTTTATAATTTTGTGGAATCGGGAACCTTGAAATATTTAACATAACGCGGATCGACTGTCTCTGTCTCTTTCTAGATCGGAATAATCGATGTTTCCTGGCAAACTATTGGGAGTTTAATTAAACTTTATACATGAAATTACTCGTTTTGATCCCCGCTACACAGCCGTATACTTTTTATAATTTTATGGAATCGGTAACCTTGAAATATTTAACATAACGCGGATCGACTGTCTCTGTCTCTTTCTAGATCGGAATAATCGATGTTTCCCGGCAAACTATTGGGAGATTAATTAAACTTTATACATGAAATTACTCGTTTTGATCCCCGCTACACAGCCGTATACTTTTTATAATTTTGTGGAATCGGGAACCTTGAAATATTTAACATAACGCGGATCGTCTATCTCTGTCTCTTTCTAGATCGGAAGAATCGATGTTTCCCGGCAAACTAATGGGAGTTTAATTAAACTTTATACACGAAATTACTCGTTTTGATCCCCGCTACACAGCCGTATACTTTTTATAATTTTGTGGAATCGGGAACCTTGAAATATTTAACATAACGCGGATCGACTGTCTCTGTCTCTTTCTAGATCGGAATAATCGATGTTTCCCGGCAAACTATTGGGAGTTTAATTAAACTTTATACATGAAATTACTCGTTTTGATCCCCGCTACACAGCCGTATACTTTTTATAATTTTATGGAATCGGTAACCTTGAAATATTTAACATAACGCGGATCGACTGTCTCTGTCTCTTTCTAGATCGGAATAATCGATGTTTCCCGGCAAACTATTGGGAGATTAATTAAACTTTATACATGAAATTACTCGTTTTGATCCCCGCTACACAGCCGTATACTTTTTATAATTTTGTGGAATCGGGAACCTTGAAATATTTAACATAACGCGGATCGTCTATCTCTGTCTCTTTCTAGATCGGAAGAATCGATGTTTCCCGGCAAACTAATGGGAGTTTAATTAAACTTTATACACGAAATTACTCGTTTTGATCCCCGCTACACAGCCGTATACTTTTTATAATTTTGTGGAATCGGGAACCTTGAAATATTTAACATAACGCGGATCGACTGTCTCTGTCTCTTTCTAGATCGGAATAATCGATGTTTCCCGGCAAACTATTGGGAGTTTAATTAAACTTTATACATGAAATTACTCGTTTTGATCCCCGCTACACAGCCGTATACTTTTTATAATTTTATGGAATCGGTAACCTTGAAATATTTAACATAACGCGGATCGACTGTCTCTGTCTCTTTCTAGATCGGAATAATCGATGTTTCCCGGCAAACTATTGGGAGATTAATTAAACTTTATACATGAAATTACTCGTTTTGATCCCCGCTACACAGCCGTATACTTTTTATAATTTTGTGGAATCGGGAACCTTGAAATATTTAACATAACGCGGATCGTCTATCTCTGTCTCTTTCTAGATCGGAAGAATCGATGTTTCCCGGCAAACTATTGGGAGATTAATTAAACTTTATACATGAAATTACTCGTTTTGATCCCCGCTACACAGCCGTATACTTTTTATAATTTTGTGGAATTGGGAACCTTGAAATATTTATCATAACGCGGATCGACTGTCTCTGTCTCTTTCTAGATCGGAAGAATCGATGTTTCCCGGCAAACTAATGGGATATTAATTAAACTTTATACACGAAATTACTCGTTTTGATCCCTGCTACACAGCCGTATACTTTTTATAATTTTGTGGAATCGGGAACCTTGAAATATTTAACATAACGCGGATCGTCTATCTCTGTCTCTTTCTAGATCGGAAGAATCGATGTTTCCCGGCAAACTAATGGGAGTTTAATTAAACTTTATGCATCAAATCATTCAGTTTGACTCCTGCAACACAACCAAACACTCTCTGTAATTTTCTGAACTGAAAAACCACTGAAATTGCGCTCGAAATGCGGAGCGACGGGTCGACGCGTCTGCACTGTGCGACAGCTAGTCAAAACGTCCGAACAGCGTATTGTTTTCGATCTCTTGGTATAATATTCGTATTCCTTGCTGTGTATAGCTTCCGATCGATTATTGCAATGGTCAAAGTTCCAGCGGCGTAATGCTTTCCATAAGATTACATTAATATAACCAGCGGCATATTGCTTTCTATCTTGTAATGAAAATTTTATAACCAAGTACCAACGGCGTATTGCTTTCGTTCGGATAATGGAGATTTTACAACCAAGTACCAGCGGTTTCTGTCTTATAATTAAATTATTATAATAAAATAAAGTACCAGCGGCGTGTTACTTTCGTTCGGATAATGGAGATTTTATGTCCAGCGGCGTAGTGCTTTCTATCTTATAATGTAATTCTTATTACAAAGTACCAGCGGCGTATTGGTTCGTACCAGCGGCGTATTGCTTTTTTACCAGCGGCGTATTGCTTCGTACCAGCGGCGTATTGCTTTTTTTTCCAGCGGCGTATTGG
>NW_027476107.1:2085000-2095000 GCF_051020955.1 Megalopta genalis
TTCCATCGTCGCCTGTTTCATATATATATGTCAGGTCGACACACCACTTTTCTCTTTCAAATATGTACAAGTTTTGCCACATTCCGCGCTTGTAACATATCTTCTTTAACGCTCAATTTCTTTCATTTTTCTACCATACAGATATTTTACCGTACGCCCAAAAACGTACGTATTATATTTTTGTTCTATCATAAAATCACATTTTTCTACGTACGCCAGCTTCGTACGTTTCTATCTTTGCCTTCATAAAATCACAAGATAATTTTATCTTCAAGAGTCTCGCTATTAACATCTTGTAAGATAAATGTACGTCCCAGCTAAAACGTACAAATACTTCAAGTTAAGTAATAATATATCATCGCTATTGACAAATTTTTAAGATCCAAGACACAGTTCTCTCTATATGTTTTAATATTTTTTATGTACTCAAATATATTCAAAGGAAAAAGTACATGGGTGATGCCATAGTCGTGGAAGCGCGTACGCTCACACTGATCTTCTGACCGCCGGAAGCACGAAACCTCTGATCTGGGCAAAATCGGCAAGCCGAGGAAGAACGGACAGGACACATGCTGGACTGGCGAGAAAGCGTGTTCTTCCGCTCGCGCTAGGCATTTCGATTTCTGACACCTCTTGATTTAAAAAATCAGTTTTTTGATAGTTTTCTCTCTCCACTGGGCTATTCATTTTAGCCACAGTTTTCAATTGGTACGATTTGCTTCCAAATCTTACAGATGCATTTTAAAAAATTTTTCCATCGCTCGGACAGAAGAGTCGATTGCTCAGTGAGTACGAGTATACATACAAAGTGCATACGGGTAACCAACCCCGTAGGGCTTGCCACATATGGGCCATTCGGTCAAAGACACCGACCCGTGGCCACGCTGTGTGGAGAAAAGTCCGTAACGTAAACGGCACGAAACAGTCAGGACCGAAGCCCCGAAGGAGCTCTGAGACAGCTTCTCGACCGAGATCGTAGAATTGGCCCAAAACCCGCTCTGCTCCGTCCGCCTCGCACGGACCGTGTATCTCTTATAGATACCGAACGGCCGGCAAGGACGCCGGCGCCGCCGGCCGAATAGCACGCGCGCTTATGAGTGTAAACCGCCGCGGCAACAGACCGCCCGGCCGTGCTGTTGTAACATAGCGCGTGAACGAACGAAAAAAAAATTTATAGTAAACATTAAAATAAATTACATTACCGTAAACTAGACAAAAAATTACACATTTTTTCCCAATATGAAAATTTTCACAAACTTTTCAAAGTCCCATCGCATCGAGTAAACTTTTTTAATAACGCTTCCGCACGATTCTAAATGCTTAATCCATATGTGAAATCGTTCACTGATCACGAATATCGTATTTAAAAAAATTACAAAAATTTATTTTTCAAAATAATCAAAAAAAACCGAAAAATCACAAGAGTAAAGTACCATTATTTTAAACAATATGTCGTTCTAAATGCTTAATCCCTATGTAAAAAAGTTATCTAAGCAAGAATATGTAATTGAAAAAAATTAGAAAAATTTATTTTAGCCGTAAATCGAAAATAATGGGGACACCGGAGCTGTTCGAAGCGCCGAGACGCGCCGCGTACGGCCGAATATTTTCTAAGTCCCAACGTACCGATCAAGAGTAAAGTACCATTTTCCTACATTAGATTTCGTTCTAAATGCTTAATCCCTATGTAAAAACGTTAGTTAAGCAAGAATATCGTATTTTTAAAAAAATCTAATGATAGGATTTTCCAGAAAATTGAAAAAACCGAAAAATGTCAAGAGTAAAGTGCCATTTTCTGACATTAGATTTCGTTCTAAATGCTTAATCCCTATGTAGAAACGTTAGTTAAGCAAGAATATCGTATTTTTAAAAAAATCTAATGATAGGATTTTTCAGAAAATTGAAAAAACCGTAAAATGTCAAGAGTAAAGTGCCCTTACTTTAAACAATGTATCGTTCTAAATGCTTAATCCCTATGTAAAAAAGTTATTTTAGCAGGAATATGTTATTGAAAAAAATTAGAAAAATTTATTTTAGCCGTAAATCGAAAATAATGGGGACACCGGAGCTGTTCGAAGCGCCGAGCGCGCCGCGTACGCCCGAATATTTTCAAAGTCCCAACGTACCGATCAAGAGTAAAGTACCATTTTCCTACATTAGGTTTCGTTCTAAATGCTTAATCCCTATGTAAAAACGTTAGTTAAGCAAGAATATCGTATTTTTAAAAAAATCTAATGATAGGATTTCCCAGAAAATTGAAAAAACCGAAAAATGTCAAGAGTAAAGTGCCATTTTCTGACATTAGATTTCGTTCTAAATGCTTAATCCCTATGTAGAAACGTTAGTTAAGCAAGAATATCGTATTTTTAAAAAAATCTAATGATAGGATTTTTCAGAAAATTGAAAAAACCGTAAAATGTCAAGAGTAAAGTGCCCTTACTTTAAACAATGTATCGTTCTAAATGCTTAATCCCTATGTAAAAAAGTTATTTAAGCAGGAATATGTTATTGAAAAAAATTAGAAAAATTTATTTTAGCCGTAAATCGAAAATAATGGATCGAGCGAATCGGTCGATTGCGCCGAGACGCGCTATGATGCAACAGACGAGCGATTGGAACGCCCGAATATTTTCAAAGTCCCAACGTACCGATCAAGAGTAAAGTACCATTTTCCTACATTAGATTTCGTTCTAAATGCTTAATCCCTATGTAAAAACGTTAGTTAAGCAAGAATATCGTATTTTTAAAAAAATCTAATGATAGGATTTTCCAGAAAATTGAAAAAACCGAAAAATGTCAAGAGTAAAGTGCCATTTTCTGACATTAGATTTCGTTCTAAATGCTTAATCCCTATGTAGAAACGTTAGTTAAGCAAGAATATCGTATTTTTAAAAAAATCTAATGATAGGATTTTTCAGAAAATTGAAAAAACCGTAAAATGTCAAGAGTAAAGTGCCCTTATTTTAAACAATGTATCGTTCTAAATGCTTAATCCCTATGTAAAAAAGTTATTTAAGCAGGAATATGTTATTGAAAAAAATTAGAAAAATTTATTTTAGCCGTAAATCGAAAATAATGGATCGAGCGAATCGGTCGATTGCGCCGAGACGCGCTATGATGCAACAGACGAGCGATTGGAACGCCCGAATATTTTCAAAGTCCCAACGTACCGATCAAGAGTAAAGTACCATTTTCCTACATTAGATTTCGTTCTAAATGCTTAATCCCTATGTAAAAACGTTAGTTAAGCAAGAATATCGTATTTTTAAAAAAATCTAATGATAGGATTTTCCAGAAAATTGAAAAAACCGAAAAATGTCAAGAGTAAAGTGCCATTTTCTGACATTAGATTTCGTTCTAAATGCTTAATCCCTATGTAGAAACGTTAGTTAAGCAAGAATATCGTATTTTTAAAAAAATCTAATGATAGGATTTTTCAGAAAATTGAAAAAACCGTAAAATGTCAAGAGTAAAGTGCCCTTATTTTAAACAATGTATCGTTCTAAATGCTTAATCCCTATGTAAAAAAGTTATTTAAGCAGGAATATGTTATTGAAAAAAATTAGAAAAATTTATTTTAGCCGTAAATCGAAAATAATGGATCGAGCGAATCGGTCGATTGCGCCGAGACGCGCTATGATGCAACAGACGAGCGATTGGAACGCCCGAATATTTTCAAAGTCCCAACGTACCGATCAAGAGTAAAGTACCATTTTCCTACATTAGGTTTCGTTCTAAATGCTTAATCCCTATGTAAAAACGTTAGTTAAGCAAGAATATCGTATTTTTAAAAAAATCTAATGATAGGATTTCCCAGAAAATTGAAAAAACCGAAAAATGTCAAGAGTAAAGTGCCATTTTCTGACATTAGATTTCGTTCTAAATGCTTAATCCCTATGTAGAAACGTTAGTTAAGCAAGAATATCGTATTTTTAAAAAAATCTAATGATAGGATTTTTCAGAAAATTGAAAAAACCGTAAAATGTCAAGAGTAAAGTGCCCTTATTTTAAACAATGTATCGTTCTAAATGCTTAATCCCTATGTAAAAAAGTTATTTTAGCAGGAATATGTTATTGAAAAAAATTAGAAAAATTTATTTTAGCCGTAAATCGAAAATAATGGGGACACCGGAGCTGTTCGAAGCGCCGAGCGCGCCGCGTACGCCCGAATATTTTCAAAGTCCCAACGTACCGATCAAGAGTAAAGTACCATTTTCCTACATTAGATTTCGTTCTAAATGCTTAATCCCTATGTAAAAACGTTAGTTAAGCAAGAATATCGTATTTTAAAAAAAATCTAATGATAGGATTTTCCAGAAAATTGAAAAAACCGAAAAATGTCAAGAGTAAAGTGCCATTTTCTGACATTAGATTTCGTTCTAAATGCTTAATCCCTATGTAGAAACGTTAGTTAAGCAAGATTATCGTATTTTTAAAAAAATCTAATGATAGGATTTTTCAGAAAATTGAAAAAACCGTAAAATGTCAAGAGTAAAGTGCCCTTACTTTAAACAATGTATCGTTCTAAATGCTTAATCCCTATGTAAAAAAGTTATTTAAGCAGGAATATGTTATTGAAAAAAATTAGAAAAATTTATTTTAGCCGTAAATCGAAAATAATGGATCGAGCGAATCGGTCGATTGCGCCGAGACGCGCTATGATGCAACAGACGAGCGATTGGAACGCCCGAATATTTTCAAAGTCCCAACGTACCGATCAAGAGTAAAGTACCATTTTCCTACATTAGATTTCGTTCTAAATGCTTAATCCCTATGTAAAAACGTTAGTTAAGCAAGAATATCGTATTTTTAAAAAAATCTAATGATAGGATTTTCCAGAAAATTGAAAAAACCGAAAAATGTCAAGAGTAAAGTGCCATTTTCTGACATTAGATTTCGTTCTAAATGCTTAATCCCTATGTAGAAACGTTAGTTAAGCAAGAATATCGTATTTTTAAAAAAATCTAATGATAGGATTTTTCAGAAAATTGAAAAAACCGTAAAATGTCAAGAGTAAAGTGCCCTTATTTTAAACAATGTATCGTTCTAAATGCTTAATCCCTATGTAAAAAAGTTATTTTAGCAGGAATATGTTATTGAAAAAAATTAGAAAAATTTATTTTAGCCGTAAATCGAAAATAATGGGGACACCGGAGCTGTTCGAAGCGCCGAGCGCGCCGCGTACGCCCGAATATTTTCAAAGTCCCAACGTACCGATCAAGAGTAAAGTACCATTTTCCTACATTAGATTTCGTTCTAAATGCTTAATCCCTATGTAAAAACGTTAGTTAAGCAAGAATATCGTATTTTAAAAAAAATCTAATGATAGGATTTTCCAGAAAATTGAAAAAACCGAAAAATGTCAAGAGTAAAGTGCCATTTTCTGACATTAGATTTCGTTCTAAATGCTTAATCCCTATGTAGAAACGTTAGTTAAGCAAGATTATCGTATTTTTAAAAAAATCTAATGATAGGATTTTTCAGAAAATTGAAAAAACCGTAAAATGTCAAGAGTAAAGTGCCCTTACTTTAAACAATGTATCGTTCTAAATGCTTAATCCCTATGTAAAAAAGTTATTTAAGCAGGAATATGTTATTGAAAAAAATTAGAAAAATTTATTTTAGCCGTAAATCGAAAATAATGGATCGAGCGAATCGGTCGATTGCGCCGAGACGCGCTATGATGCAACAGACGAGCGATTGGAACGCCCGAATATTTTCAAAGTCCCAACGTACCGATCAAGAGTAAAGTACCATTTTCCTACATTAGATTTCGTTCTAAATGCTTAATCCCTATGTAAAAACGTTAGTTAAGCAAGAATATCGTATTTTTAAAAAAATCTAATGATAGGATTTTCCAGAAAATTGAAAAAACCGAAAAATGTCAAGAGTAAAGTGCCATTTTCTGACATTAGATTTCGTTCTAAATGCTTAATCCCTATGTAGAAACGTTAGCTAAGCAAGAATATCGTATTTTTAAAAAAATCTAATGATAGGATTTTTCAGAAAATTGAAAAAACCGTAAAATGTCAAGAGTAAAGTGCCCTTATTTTAAACAATGTATCGTTCTAAATGCTTAATCCCTATGTAAAAAAGTTATTTAAGCAGGAATATGTTATTGAAAGAAATTAGAAAAATTTATTTTAGCCGTAAATCGAAAATAATGGATCGAGCGAATCGGTCGATTGCGCCGAGACGCGCTATGATGCAACAGACGAGCGATTGGAACGCCCGAATATTTTCAAAGTCCCAACGTACCGATCAAGAGTAAAGTACCATTTTCCTACATTAGATTTCGTTCTAAATGCTTAATCCCTATGTAAAAACGTTAGTTAAGCAAGAATATCGTATTTTTAAAAAAATCTAATGATAGGATTTCCCAGAAAATTGAAAAAACCGAAAAATGTCAAGAGTAAAGTGCCATTTTCTGACATTAGATTTCGTTCTAAATGCTTAATCCCTATGTAGAAACGTTAGTTAAGCAAGAATATCGTATTTTTAAAAAAATCTAATGATAGGATTTTTCAGAAAATTGAAAAAACCGTAAAATGTCAAGAGTAAAGTGCCCTTATTTTAAACAATGTATCGTTCTAAATGCTTAATCCCTATGTAAAAAAGTTATTTTAGCAGGAATATGTTATTGAAAAAAATTAGAAAAATTTATTTTAGCCGTAAATCGAAAATAATGGGGACACCGGAGCTGTTCGAAGCGCCGAGCGCGCCGCGTACGCCCGAATATTTTCAAAGTCCCAACGTACCGATCAAGAGTAAAGTACCATTTTCCTACATTAGATTTCGTTCTAAATGCTTAATCCCTATGTAAAAACGTTAGTTAAGCAAGAATATCGTATTTTAAAAAAAATCTAATGATAGGATTTTCCAGAAAATTGAAAAAACCGAAAAATGTCAAGAGTAAAGTGCCATTTTCTGACATTAGATTTCGTTCTAAATGCTTAATCCCTATGTAGAAACGTTAGTTAAGCAAGAATATCGTATTTTTAAAAAAATCTAATGATAGGATTTTTCAGAAAATTGAAAAAACCGTAAAATGTCAAGAGTAAAGTGCCCTTACTTTAAACAATGTATCGTTCTAAATGCTTAATCCCTATGTAAAAAAGTTATTTAAGCAGGAATATGTTATTGAAAAAAATTAGAAAAATTTATTTTAGCCGTAAATCGAAAATAATGGATCGAGCGAATCGGTCGATTGCGCCGAGACGCGCTATGATGCAACAGACGAGCGATTGGAACGCCCGAATATTTTCAAAGTCCCAACGTACCGATCAAGAGTAAAGTACCATTTTCCTACATTAGATTTCGTTCTAAATGCTTAATCCCTATGTAAAAACGTTAGTTAAGCAAGAATATCGTATTTTTAAAAAAATCTAATGATAGGATTTCCCAGAAAATTGAAAAAACCGAAAAATGTCAAGAGTAAAGTGCCATTTTCTGACATTAGATTTCGTTCTAAATGCTTAATCCCTATGTAGAAACGTTAGTTAAGCAAGAATATCGTATTTTTAAAAAAATCTAATGATAGGATTTTTCAGAAAATTGAAAAAACCGTAAAATGTCAAGAGTAAAGTGCCCTTACTTTAAACAATGTATCGTTCTAAATGCTTAATCCCTATGTAAAAAAGTTATTTAAGCAGGAATATGTTATTGAAAAAAATTAGAAAAATTTATTTTAGCCGTAAATCGAAAATAATGGATCGAGCGAATCGGTCGATTGCGCCGAGACGCGCTATGATGCAACAGACGAGCGATTGGAACGCCCGAATATTTTCAAAGTCCCAACGTACCGATCAAGAGTAAAGTACCATTTTCCTACATTAGATTTCGTTCTAAATGCTTAATCCCTATGTAAAAACGTTAGTTAAGCAAGAATATCGTATTTTTAAAAAAATCTAATGATAGGATTTTCCAGAAAATTGAAAAAACCGAAAAATGTCAAGAGTAAAGTGCCATTTTCTGACATTAGATTTCGTTCTAAATTCTTAATCCCTATGTAGAAACGTTAGTTAAGCAAGAATATCGTATTTTTAAAAAAATCTAATGATAGGATTTTTCAGAAAATTGAAAAAACCGTAAAATGTCAAGAGTAAAGTGCCCTTATTTTAAACAATGTATCGTTCTAAATGCTTAATCCCTATGTAAAAAAGTTATTTTAGCAGGAATATGTTATTGAAAAAAATTAGAAAAATTTATTTTAGCCGTAAATCGAAAATAATGGGGACACCGGAGCTGTTCGAAGCGCCGAGCGCGCCGCGTACGCCCGAATATTTTCAAAGTCCCAACGTACCGATCAAGAGTAAAGTACCATTTTCCTACATTAGGTTTCGTTCTAAATGCTTAATCCCTATGTAAAAACGTTAGTTAAGCAAGAATATCGTATTTTTAAAAAAATCTAATGATAGGATTTCCCAGAAAATTGAAAAAACCGAAAAATGTCAAGAGTAAAGTGCCATTTTCTGACATTAGATTTCGTTCTAAATGCTTAATCCCTATGTAGAAACGTTAGCTAAGCAAGAATATCGTATTTTTAAAAAAATCTAATGATAGGATTTTTCAGAAAATTGAAAAAACCGTAAAATGTCAAGAGTAAAGTGCCCTTATTTTAAACATTATATCGTTCTAAATGCTTAATCCCTATGTAAAAAAGTTATCTAAGCAAGAATATGTTATTGAATAAAATGAGAAAAATTTATTTTAGCCGTAAATCGAAAAAAAGACTGTTCGTTTCTCTGTCTCTCTCGCGCGATCGAAGTATTGATGTTTCCCGGCAAAGTAATGGGATATTAATTAAACTTTATACACGAAATTACTCGTTTTGATCCCCGCTACACAGCCGTATACTTTTTATAATTTTGTGGAATCGGGAACCTTGCAATATTTATCATAACGCGGATCGACTGTCTCTGTCTCTTTCTAGATCGGAAGAATCGATGTTTCCCGGCAAACTAATGGGAGTTTAATTAAACTTTATACACGAAATTACTCGTTTTGATCCCCGCTACACAGCCGTATACTTTTTATAATTTTGTGGAATCGGGAACCTTGAAATATTTAACATAACGCGGATCGACTGTCTCTGTCTCTTTCTAGATCGGAATAATCGATGTTTCCTGGCAAACTATTGGGAGTTTAATTAAACTTTATACATGAAATTACTCGTTTTGATCCCCGCTACACAGCCGTATACTTTTTATAATTTTATGGAATCGGTAACCTTGAAATATTTAACATAACGCGGATCGACTGTCTCTGTCTCTTTCTAGATCGGAATAATCGATGTTTCCCGGCAAACTATTGGGAGATTAATTAAACTTTATACATGAAATTACTCGTTTTGATCCCCGCTACACAGCCGTATACTTTTTATAATTTTGTGGAATCGGGAACCTTGAAATATTTAACATAACGCGGATCGTCTATCTCTGTCTCTTTCTAGATCGGAAGAATCGATGTTTCCCGGCAAACTAATGGGAGTTTAATTAAACTTTATACACGAAATTACTCGTTTTGATCCCCGCTACACAGCCGTATACTTTTTATAATTTTGTGGAATCGGGAACCTTGAAATATTTAACATAACGCGGATCGACTGTCTCTGTCTCTTTCTAGATCGGAATAATCGATGTTTCCCGGCAAACTATTGGGAGTTTAATTAAACTTTATACATGAAATTACTCGTTTTGATCCCCGCTACACAGCCGTATACTTTTTATAATTTTATGGAATCGGTAACCTTGAAATATTTAACATAACGCGGATCGACTGTCTCTGTCTCTTTCTAGATCGGAATAATCGATGTTTCCCGGCAAACTATTGGGAGATTAATTAAACTTTATACATGAAATTACTCGTTTTGATCCCCGCTACACAGCCGTATACTTTTTATAATTTTGTGGAATCGGGAACCTTGAAATATTTAACATAACGCGGATCGTCTATCTCTGTCTCTTTCTAGATCGGAAGAATCGATGTTTCCCGGCAAACT
>NW_027476107.1:2107500-2109812 GCF_051020955.1 Megalopta genalis
ACACATTTTTTCCCAATATGAAAATTTTCACAAACTTTTCAAAGTCCCATCGCATCGAGTAAACTTTTTTAATAACGCTTCCGCACGATTCTAAATGCTTAATCCATATGTGAAATCGTTCACTGATCACGAATATCGTATTTAAAAAAATTACAAAAATTTATTTTTCAAAATAATCAAAAAAAACCGAAAAATCACAAGAGTAAAGTACCATTATTTTAAACAATATGTCGTTCTAAATGCTTAATCCCTATGTAAAAAAGTTATCTAAGCAAGAATATGTAATTGAAAAAAATTAGAAAAATTTATTTTAGCCGTAAATCGAAAATAATGGGGACACCGGAGCTGTTCGAAGCGCCGAGACGCGCCGCGTACGGCCGAATATTTTCTAAGTCCCAACGTACCGATCAAGAGTAAAGTACCATTTTCCTACATTAGATTTCGTTCTAAATGCTTAATCCCTATGTAAAAACGTTAGTTAAGCAAGAATATCGTATTTTTAAAAAAATCTAATGATAGGATTTTCCAGAAAATTGAAAAAACCGAAAAATGTCAAGAGTAAAGTGCCATTTTCTGACATTAGATTTCGTTCTAAATGCTTAATCCCTATGTAGAAACGTTAGTTAAGCAAGAATATCGTATTTTTAAAAAAATCTAATGATAGGATTTTTCAGAAAATTGAAAAAACCGTAAAATGTCAAGAGTAAAGTGCCCTTACTTTAAACAATGTATCGTTCTAAATGCTTAATCCCTATGTAAAAAAGTTATTTTAGCAGGAATATGTTATTGAAAAAAATTAGAAAAATTTATTTTAGCCGTAAATCGAAAATAATGGGGACACCGGAGCTGTTCGAAGCGCCGAGCGCGCCGCGTACGCCCGAATATTTTCAAAGTCCCAACGTACCGATCAAGAGTAAAGTACCATTTTCCTACATTAGGTTTCGTTCTAAATGCTTAATCCCTATGTAAAAACGTTAGTTAAGCAAGAATATCGTATTTTTAAAAAAATCTAATGATAGGATTTCCCAGAAAATTGAAAAAACCGAAAAATGTCAAGAGTAAAGTGCCATTTTCTGACATTAGATTTCGTTCTAAATGCTTAATCCCTATGTAGAAACGTTAGTTAAGCAAGAATATCGTATTTTTAAAAAAATCTAATGATAGGATTTTTCAGAAAATTGAAAAAACCGTAAAATGTCAAGAGTAAAGTGCCCTTACTTTAAACAATGTATCGTTCTAAATGCTTAATCCCTATGTAAAAAAGTTATTTAAGCAGGAATATGTTATTGAAAAAAATTAGAAAAATTTATTTTAGCCGTAAATCGAAAATAATGGATCGAGCGAATCGGTCGATTGCGCCGAGACGCGCTATGATGCAACAGACGAGCGATTGGAACGCCCGAATATTTTCAAAGTCCCAACGTACCGATCAAGAGTAAAGTACCATTTTCCTACATTAGATTTCGTTCTAAATGCTTAATCCCTATGTAAAAACGTTAGTTAAGCAAGAATATCGTATTTTTAAAAAAATCTAATGATAGGATTTTCCAGAAAATTGAAAAAACCGAAAAATGTCAAGAGTAAAGTGCCATTTTCTGACATTAGATTTCGTTCTAAATGCTTAATCCCTATGTAGAAACGTTAGTTAAGCAAGAATATCGTATTTTTAAAAAAATCTAATGATAGGATTTTTCAGAAAATTGAAAAAACCGTAAAATGTCAAGAGTAAAGTGCCCTTATTTTAAACAATGTATCGTTCTAAATGCTTAATCCCTATGTAAAAAAGTTATTTAAGCAGGAATATGTTATTGAAAAAAATTAGAAAAATTTATTTTAGCCGTAAATCGAAAATAATGGATCGAGCGAATCGGTCGATTGCGCCGAGACGCGCTATGATGCAACAGACGAGCGATTGGAACGCCCGAATATTTTCAAAGTCCCAACGTACCGATCAAGAGTAAAGTACCATTTTCCTACATTAGATTTCGTTCTAAATGCTTAATCCCTATGTAAAAACGTTAGTTAAGCAAGAATATCGTATTTTTAAAAAAATCTAATGATAGGATTTTCCAGAAAATTGAAAAAACCGAAAAATGTCAAGAGTAAAGTGCCATTTTCTGACATTAGATTTCGTTCTAAATGCTTAATCCCTATGTAGAAACGTTAGTTAAGCAAGAATATCGTATTTTTAAAAAAATCTAATGATAGGATTTTTCAGAAAATTGAAAAAACCGTAAAATGTCAAGAGTAAAGTGCCCTTATTTTAAACAATGTATCGTTCTAAATGCTTAATCCCTATGTAAAAAAGTTAT